>NC_054540.1:10580445-10692945 GCF_017654505.1 Polyodon spathula
ACACCTCAAGAGGGCTCGACAGTGATTCTGGCGTCCCAGCATTACCCCCCTCCATCTGCGTTGCTTACTTTCTATAGTGCTTGAGATCCCCATCCAGAATCTTTCCGTCTCAACCACAGCCAGTTGCTGCTCCTTTCTGCTGCTTCAGATAAGTTCTTCACTGTGAGAAGCAACTCTTGGCCACTGAACCTGACATCTCTGTGAAACCGGGTTGTAGACTGTGCCACAAATCCTCGACAACCCACCTCCACTGGGTAAACCCGGACTCTCCATCCTCGCTGTTCCGCTTCAGCAGCTAGTTGAGCATACTGAAGTTTCTTCCTCTCATACGCCTCATCCACAGCATCCTCCCATGGCACTGTTAACTCTACCAGATGAACAAGGCATGCTGATCCAGGCCTCAAGACAATGTCTGGTCGAAAGTTAGTGGTGGCAATCTCAGGTGGAAAAATAAGCTGTTGACCAACATCTACCAGCATTTTCCAGTCTCTAGAAGCTTCCAAATGTCCTGGGTGAGGCTTGGTTTTAACACCTTTTCTTGGTGGTTGCTTTCCTGGACGGAGGAATATTGTCTTTTGTGTGTAATGCTTTGATGGAACTGGTGGCAACTTATTGGTCAGGTTTCACTTGTCTTCCAATGCTAAGGCCAAACATTGCAGCCCCAGGTCATGGCGCCAAGATGGCATAAAGTAGCATTTATGTTTATGTTAGGTTCTTCCACCTATATTGATTAAAACTCAATTATTTGACAAAGACACTGATTCTTATTGAAACATGTACTTACATAGCAGAAGGTTATAAATGGTTCACTGTAATCATCTATACTAATTTGAGGTTCATTATACTTAAAACCTGTTAAAATATTGAATTGCACTTTCTGTTTGCACAGTCATTGATTTGCAAACTTTTTATTTCATTTATTTTTTCTGAGTTCTACAATCAACATAAAAATATAAGGAATATAACATTTCAAATGTCAAGGTACTGCATGCCAGTAACAAACTATGCAAACAAAACATCAAGTAGAATAGTAGTTCATTACAAATGCCCATTAATAGAATTGTTGTGAAAGTAAGACCATGAACTAGATTCTGATTCTCAGTAAAACAACCTTAAACAAGATGTTACAAAATTAGACAATTGTCAATGAGAAATTCTGCATACTTCATCAGGGATGTTTATCACCCACAGGACACAATACAGTATAAGGGGCTTTTCCACTGAGGTGTTCCATGCATATATGTCAAGTTGCTTTTTTGGTAGAACTAACAAACAATGCCCTATCAAACCATAGCCAGGTAGAATTTGGTGCTGTTTGGACATCAGTCCAACAGAGACAGCCTGCGGGCCTGGAAGTCTGATTTAACACACCCCTTCACAGTTGTATAAATTGCTTAACTGGAGAGACCTGGGAGAACCAGAGTGTTCCATACCCGGATAAATGTTTTTGTCTTAAATGCCTTCAACCACATAATCTGTTCCAGTTTATCCATATCTCAGAAATACATTTTGTACTTTTACTAAACCTGGTATTGTGTCAGCAATTTTATTTTTTGACACTGCCACACACTTACATTTTTTTCTTTAGAAACAAAACAATAAAAGTATTTTGTTGTATGAAAGCAAATAGTATGCATCTTATTCTCTGACTCATGTGTTAAAGTGTGTGAATAGAGCTATATTCCCACTCACATTTATTTATTCTCTGTTTATACTGTGCTATATTGATATAATGTACAATACAACAATGTTACCATCCCTTGTCTTTGTATGATGTTTACTATCAATCTCAGTGTTTTTTTTTTTTTAATTACTCAAAATATGTGTTTTTTGTTTTACTTTTTGGGTTACATAGTCTTTGGCAGAACCAGAACATCGATTTACAAAATAAAGTCTACCCAACTATAACTAAATTAGCTACAGTGCTATTATGTGCAGTACCTGTACCTGTATCTGTACAATGAATATAACCTACATTCATGACATGTGGAATCGAGGGTACAGTACAACTGTTGAGATAATTGCACATCAGACTTTTCAATCAAAATTAATTATGGAAGTTGACAGTAAATGTAACAGCTGTCTTTCAGTATAAATACAATCATAGGCATCATGTACCTTACATACCATGAATCTTATTGAAAGATTACAAATACTAGTAAATAAATCAATCTATTCCGTCCACTGGTACTGTTGGTACTCTAATGGACATTTAACTGTTTTATTTATTTAAAGAAACTGCCGTTTCTCAGTTTGGAGAATTAAAGATAAGCCGATCTGAAACATGCAGCTTATTTTGAAGCCACTGTGTAATATGGATATGCAATTCAATTTTTCAATTCAATTTTTCAAGGCAGGCAACTAGAACAGCACTAACCTTGTTACCCTACTATACAAAAAAATACTCTTTCAGTGTCTTATATGGGAATATGTCATTGTGGCAGAGCAAAGCTCTGCCCTTTTAAATTGGCAGGGATGGGGTTAACTTCTCCTGCCTGCCTGGGTTTATTATGTTCAGGTGGCTGGGGTTGATTAGTTGATTAGGTTGATTAACGATCAATCAGCGCCCAGCCACCTGATATAAAAGGAGGCCTCTGCTTCTCATTTGGGGGAGAGGGAGCTGAGGAAGCAGGTTGGGGGTTTTTTTTTGGTTGTTTGGAGAGCTTGAATCCAGTGAAGGCATTGCCCAGCCTGGAGATTGTTATTTTTGTAAATTTTGCTTTTTGTCTTTCTTTGTGTTTAAATTGTTTTGGTTTGGCCCTTGTGCCCTTTCATTTTGTGTTTATTTATAATAAAATAGTTATTTTTTTGAACTGCAGTCTGTCTCTGGGCCTCTATCCACTCGCCAGCCTGCCACAGTCATTGTGACAAAAAGACAATGATTCTTGGTGGTAAATATCCCTCCTGACCTGTGAGGGCGCTAAGTAACGATAACAGAGTACTCTGGACTACTTGGCCTGACACTTAGTTCCGAGGGTTAAAAGGAAATTGGTCATGTAGAAAAGAGACAGAGCTTTGGTACACTAACTCATTGAACCGGAAAGGAAATGATGTGGCAGCCGCAGATTGGAGGAATGGCTGCAATCATTTACCAAGGGTTCATGAGTGACAGTATAAATAGGGGTCGAAACAATGTTATCTGTTCCTTCATTCGGTTTATGAAAAGTGACCAAGAAGGACCTGTGTTTTGTGTATCCGTATCATGAGTGTTTGTTTGTTCTGTCTATTTGTTGCCTGTTATCACTGGACAGCTAACATATTCCAGAGCTGTCACCAGAGGCCAGCACAAACCCGCAACAGCACACAACAGTATCACAAATAACTGTATTTGCACCACTAGCACTTTTTCACGCACTAACAGACTTGTGTATGTGTATTGTGTTTTGTGTGGGTGTATAATAAAAACATGACTATTATGTGAGGGGCAAACCCTTTTTACAGGTGTGCATTGTTGAGAGAATCAAGTATAATTTCATTGCTCTTTTTATCATTGTGCCTCTGGGTCCCTCAAGGGTGTGGTTGCAGAATCGAACAAGTGAGTTCCATTCCTGTTAAACATGCCCTCTGAATGTGACACTACAGGACAGAGAGCATTGTCATATTGCTGTTCTGCAGTGATGATGTACAATACAATGGTTTCAAAGCCATCCATTCTACTCCATTTTCTGGTTTATTTCACCCCTTGCTATTCTTAAAAAAAAATATATATATATATATATATATATATATATATATATATATATATATATATATATATATATATATATATACAGTGGCTTGCAGAAATATTCAGACCCCTGATCAATTCTCTCATAATACCGAATTACAAACGGTAAATTGAAATTTCGTTCTGTTTGATATTTTATTTTTAAACACTGAAACTCAGAATCCATTATTGTAAGGTGACATTGGTTTTATGTTGGGAAATATTTTTAAGAAAAATAAAAAACTGAAATATCTTGCTTGCATTAGTGTTCAACCCTTGTGCTGTGGAAGCTCCCAGTTTGCACCGATGAAAGAAATTGTCCTAATGAGGACACAATTACCTAACCATTGGCCTCCACCTGTGAACCATTAAAGTTGCTGTCACATTTTCTGGATAAAAACCCCACTGTTGAAGGATCATTGGTAACGCTGTGAATCTGAAGGAAAATGGAGACCAAAGAGCATTCTACAGAAGTTAGAGGTAAAGTAATACAAACGCATAGATTAGGGAAAAGGTACAAAATAATATCCAAGTGTTTGGATATCCCAGAGAGCACAATTGGATCAATAATCAGGAAGTGGAAGCTGCACCACACCACCCAGGTACTGCCAGGAAAAGGCAATCCCTCAAAACTCAGCGCTCAAACAAGAAGGAGACTTGTGAGAGAAGCCACAGAGAGGCCAACAATCACTTTTAAGGAGCTACAGAGTTCACTGGCTGGGAGTGGAATAATGGTGCACCAGTCAACCATATCAAGAGCTCTACTTAACACTGGCCTGTATGGGAGGGTGGCAAGAAAGAAGCCGTTACTCAAAAAGTACCATCTGAAAGCACGTCTAGAGTTTGCCAGAAAGCATGAGAGTGACCCAGCTGCAATGTAGGAAAAGGTTTTGTGGTCAAATGAGACCAAGATAGAGCTTTTTGGCCAAAACTCAAAGTGCTATGTGTGGCGCAAAATTAACACTGCCCATGCCTCAATACTCACCATCCCTACAGTGAAGTATGGTGGTGGCAGCATCATGCTGTGGGGATGCTTCTCATCAGCAGGGTCTGGGCATCTTTTTACAATTGAAGGAAGAATGGATGGAGCAAAATACAGGAAAATACTGCAAGAGAATCTGCTTCAGTCCACTAAAAAACTGAAGCTTGGTAGGAAATTCACCTTTCAGCAGGACAATAATCCCAAGCAAATGGCCAGAGCAACATTGGAGTGGCTCAAGAACAAAAAAGTGGCCCAGTCAAAGTCCTGATCTCAATCCCATTGAGAATCTGTGGCACTATTTGAAAATTGCGGTCCACAAGCGTCGTCCAACCAACCTGAACAACCTGGAGCAAATCTGCCAAGAAGAATGGGCCAAAATCACTCTGACACTGTGTGCAAAGCTGGTACATACTTACCCCAAAAGACTTAAAGCTGTTATTGCAGCGAAAGGTGGCTCTACCAAATATTAATGTGTGGGGGTTGAATAAGTATGCAAGCAAGATATTTCAGTTTTTTATTTTTCTTAAAAATATTTCCCAACATAAAACCAATGTCACCTTACAATAATTGATTTTGAGTTCAAGTGTTTTAAAAAAAAAAAATATCGAACAGAACAAAATTTCAATGTACCATTTGTAATTCAGGAATATGAGAGACTAATTCTTATTATTAGTATGTATTACAAAAGGAAATGGGTGTATTCATAAGATTTACCATAAAGAGCAAAGCTTTAAAAATTATCTATATATATATATATATATATATATTATATATATATATATATATATATTATATATAATATATATAGATATATATATATTTGATATATTATAATGTAGTAAATATATTTAAGAATAGCAAGGGGTGAAATAAACCAGAAAATGGAGTATGGATATATATATATATATATATATATATATATATATATATATATATATATATATATATATATATATATATATATTATTATATATATAATATTGCGAGAAATTTATTTTACCATTTAGAATACTTATGGGTAAAGGAAAACATTTTGTATGATTATTATTCTAATAATCAGATAACAATAATTACATACAATCTAAACCAATTTTACAAATGACCATGAAAATTCAGATACAAAATACGTTCAGTCTCTTCGTATTATAATGGGCCCAGAAAAAAATAAAATAAAAAATAAAATAAAATATGGTGTAGTCTTTACATTTGTGGGACTGATTACTTTTTGTAAGAAGCATCAGTTTACTATTCCAGAATAAAATCTAAATGCCTTCACTGCAAGCAAAATCTGTTTTGTTGCTGGCAGCCATCTTGGACTCAGGTGTAGAGGAGCAGCCTGGGGCCAAGATGGCCACTTTTACACAGCCACATGTTAAAATGTTGAATTGTTTAATTGATAAGTGCTTTATTGTTTAATTGAATAGTGTGGAATGTGACCAGGTGTGAATTGAATGGCTGGTGTCAATTACCCCTGGCCACACCCTATAAAAGACAATGGGAAAAGTTTGTGTGGGTGGAGATGGTCTAGTGAAGGTGTGTTGTCAAATGTGAACAGTGAGTAGAATGTAAGAGCACTGATACACCCTGATAGCTGATGTTTTGTATTGTGTTTATTAAGAAGTTTAGTTTGCAGTGTTTTGTTCAACCTGTTTGATCTGTTCCTGTGTTTGTTTTATTTGTGATTAAGTGTGCCACAGTGCTTTAATTTGCTGGTCTGACTCTGAGTTTGTTATGTCTGTGGCTGGCCAAGCTTGACTGTGTGCCACTACACCATGCATGCTTTAGAGGAATATCTAGTAACTTTAATCTGATAGCAATTTGGAGGGCAAAACCTTGCCTTTAGTTGTGTTGCTAACAAAAAAGTTTCACCAGTACTCCAAAAAGAGGTCAGATGTTGAGAGGGAAGGAAGAGTATAATGGCATGGCAGGAATCCAATCTTCATGCCATAATCCTGTGAAACTGCAAAATGAAGGGTTTAAATCAGTTAAATGGCTCAAAATATTTAAAGCAAGAATGATGTTGGATTCCTGCTTTTTTTTATTCACTGGAATTGAAGACCCTTTCTGAGATGGCAGTCCTAAAGACTAAATTATATTGATCCAGTATAATACTTACTAATGGGCGTTACAGTATGAAACCCATAAGGCAACCACTCTCTCTCTCTCTCTCAAAAAAAAAAAAAACTTCTACAGACCCTCCTTTCCCTATTTATATTTACACTTGGTAATTGTGGAACTATACAATCACTTGCCTCTTGCACTAACCTGGAACCACTATGTTTTTGTTTAGTTTTTTTACCTGAACTGAAGGAAAACTTATCAGAATTGCAATCCTGCCACCCCCTGATTTTTATATGCAATCACAAAACTGTGCTGTGAGCCTTGGTTATGTGAAAAAAAAACACAGGAGAAAAGTAGCCCAGATTAAATCTCTCCCTTTGGAGGAAATTAATATAATTAAATGGTAGCAGCTGCATAAAAAGGCATTACCTTTTCAAGTTCATTCCATTCAACTATTCAGAGTACCTAGGGCTTAAAATCAATAGTCCTATTAAATTCATTTACTAGACTGGAGGAAGTCAAGGATAAGACTTCCCCCAGTTCAAATTCTCATGGGGCCAATGGAGAATTCTTTTGAAATTCCTTAATACACAGTAGCCATTATTAGAATGCTGACTGGTCTGATTTACCTCCTGTTGAGTTGGGAGTTTTTCTGGTGATGACCCACTGCTGGAGAAGCAATGTACTAAAAACAGTATCCAGCAGCGAGAAAATCAGTTGCATTATCACTGCTAGAACAAAAATATAAATAATTTGTCACACAACTAATCTGCAGTACATAGTGAGTATACTTTTTTTTTTTTCCCTGTACCAGTATGTTGCCAATATGTATCAATGTTGCCCCTCCCCTGGGTGTATTTCTGTGTTGTATGTTGCATGTAGTGTGTTAATGTTGGTGTATAGTCATTGGTACAGGGATGTAATATGGAGTATGTGCACAAGTGTTTCAAATGTATATTTGTATTTAGGCACGAGGATTGCACAGCACTTCACGTGCAGGTAAAATGTAATAATATGTGAGCACGGGGAATTGCACTTATTAATTCACATGCAGTTGTACCGAGAATCCAATTGAATGATTGATTAGGAATCGAGTCTCGGTACAGCTGCATAAAAGCAGCATGTTTTCACTCACTCGGGGTTGTGTGTTCTGGAGCGGAGAATGGGAGAGAGAGAGGAGAAACGTAAATGATAATATCAATTGCTACGAGTGCTGGAAGGATCAGCACCGTACTTGTTTTGTCTAGCGTTCGTCCACCCTGTTTTGTTAGTGTCTACTTGTTTTGTTTGTCTCTTTATTTTGGCCGCAAGTGCTGTGTCCTGTTTTGGTGTCAGTGTTTTGTTACAACCTTTTTATTTGCTGTCTGTTTACATATTAAATGTAATTAACCAAGTGCTCGGCTTCACCAAACTCCACCTCTCTGTTTATTTTGAGTTGGTTCCTGTTTCTGGTCTGACGTCACCCACTGCAGCTCTCTTTGTGACAGTGGCACAATGTCAAACTCCAAACAAAGGGTAACTTGCACTTATCAATCAACTTCATAGTGAAAATGTGTGCCACATCAAATTTATTAAAGGAAACAGCCAGGTATACGACCCACAAAATTTTTTACCAATATCTCCACTGAAATTTTTTATAGCCACCTCTTTACCTCCAGTTAGTCCTTGTGAGGATATAATTCATATTATATCTTTTATATTGTAGGAGCTGTATTTGTTACAGTAGTCCTTCGCTAAGCCAAACATGTCCAGGTTGTCTGAACAAAAAAACACAATGTATTTAAATGTATAAACTATTGTGCTGAAAACAACACATTAGTGTCACTATATGTAAAAATATAAATATGTACAGTAAGCTGTGACAGAGATTGAATGATTCTTGGTGTTAGATCTCCCTCCTGACCTGTGAGAACAGAGTACCTTGGACTAAATGGCATGACAATTTTTTCCCATGGGTAAGTGGAAGTCAGCCATCTAGAAAAAGGGTGGAGCGATGGTAGTGTAGGCCAGCAACAAACCCAGACACCAGCACTTCCCTGTTTCACTGCGGACTGTCTTTGATCACATGCACTTGATTCGCTCACTCTTAAAACTGTCTTTGTGTTTTGTGTTAGGTGTGGGTGAGGAAAAGACTGGACTTTTGGTTTCGGGTCAAATCCAAGAATTATAAATGATGTCATACATACATTAAATGTATGTATCTAAATGGTAAAGTCTCTAACAAAATGTTAGAACTTGAAGCTACTGCACTAACAAGTAACTATGATGTGATAGATGTTACAGAAACTTGGTTATCCGAGAGTGATGGAGACAAATATAATATTAGTGGGTATGCACTGTATAAGAAAAACAGGCAGGACAGAAGAGGCAGAGGGGTAGCGCTTTACATAGAAAATCTCATAGCGCTATAAATAAAAAGTCTTGAAGCCCAGGTGTTAAATCTGGATGAAGAAAACGACGCAAAATCAATATGGGTCAGAATAATGGACAAAAATGAAAAGGGCATAATAATAGGAGCATGCTATAGACCACCAAATTCAGACGTTGAGCCAAATAATCTGTTACACAACGACATTAGAATTGCATGTAGCAAAGGAGAAGCCATACTAATGGAGTATTTCAACTTTCCCCATATAAAATGGGAAAATCCAGTGCAGAAAGAGCACTACGGACAAAGTTGAAATGGTGGAAATGACAAATGACTGCATCCTAACACAATTTGTTAAGGCACCAACTAGAGGGGAGGCATACCTTGATTTAGGCTTTTCAGATAATGAAGACAGAATAACTAAAACAGAGGTCAAAGAACCACTGGCAAACTAAAAACACAAGGTGGTCTCATTTGATGTGATTTTTAAAACCCAAAAAGTAATGACTTAAAGCTAAGGTTTACAATTTTAGAAAGGCAAACTATGATGGCATGAAACAAAGACTAACAGAAGTAGATTGGTGTAAAATATAGAAAACATCCACAGAAAAAGGATGGCTGTTTTTTTTAAATGTAGTACTAGAGGCATAAAACAATTACATCCCAAAAATAGACACATCTAAATCTAAAACAAAATGGCTTAATAGATCAATTAAAAAATATATCTAAAGTGAAAATGATACTTTACAGAGCGTAAAGTACACAAAGTACACCAAAAGAGTGCTTGGAACTGCAAACACAAATCAAAAAGAATTTAGAAATGTAGTGTAAAAATTAAGCTGACAAATGGTTTTTGATTCAAAACACTTTATGTACTAGAAAGGTATACCTCCAATACAATCATGAAAGCACGAGATTTAAACTGACTTTGGACAAGGCCTCAGTACAGCTCAGTGCATATGTTTGTATCAGAAAGCACGGATATACATCAATTCGAAAGCGATGGAAAGACTAACAAAACTTTACAATGTTGTGTATTTATACCTTTATAAACAATTGTTGACTCCACCCGCATTTGTCTTACTTCTGTCCAATGATAGGGATTTCCACTCTTTGCACACTCCCTCTACAGGATGGGGGGGGGGTTGCATACCACATTGTACCTAGCAGGGCGCATCCATTTTGTCTTTCAGTTCCCTTCCCCCATCCTACACTCTCTCTGCTAATCTCCTGCCTTTTGGCATTTAGCTCAGACACCTATCTATGACTGAGTCATGTTAGGCTATGCAAAATCTGTATGAGGCTGGTTTTGCCAATGGGAAATGAAAGAACTCAAAATTTGCACAATACTTTATAGACCCTTAATATAAAAGCATATTAAAGTAACTGAATTGGTAAGCACATTAAAACACAATGTAAACATAATGATTAAAGACAACTTAACTGTTAAAGACACATATACACATAATGTAAAACTTTTAATTAATAACATAATTAATACCTCATGCAGAAAGCCATCACTACAGAAAGGCCAAGAGAGAGATAGAAATTAACATTTCTCAGGGGGCTAAAACCAATTCCAAAAAGTGTTATCAATATTATAACAGCAAGAGAACATTCAAAGAGGAGGTTAAATGTCTAAGAGATAGAAAATGATTTCCATTATATGAGAGTAGATGTTAAACTTCATGCTGATTTGAAGTCGGCTCTTGCCAAGATAAGCACCAACTAAGACGTAGCTTTGCAGTAAACTAATGTGATCCATCTGCATCTCCATCCATTTTTGTTGTTGTCCATCTGATGATGTAGATATCCTTCTGTCTGCTGTTGATTGCTGAAGTATAATGCTGGCTCCAGGGATCAGCTCATTTTGCCTCAACAGCGCATCAACACACACAACGGCTACAATGCTGGCTCCGGGGTCTCCCCAGCGCATCATCATGACAATTGTCTGGATTGAGCTAAGTAGGGTACATCTCTGGGGTCTTCAAGTGGGCACCTACCATCCTCAGTGCTTCATCGACTAGCCCACGACACCTCAAGAGAGCTCAACAGTGATTCTGGCGTCCCAGCATCACCCCCTCCATCCCCCACTCAGCTCAGCCCAGCTTACTTACCTGTACATCAGCATTGCTTTCTTTCTATTGTGCTTGAGATACAAATAGCAAAATCATAGACAAAGAGAAAAAAATAGCAAATATATTAAATGATTACTTTTCACAAGTTTTTACAAAGGACGATACGGACAACATGCCCCACATGTCAACATGTTCGTATTCAGTTTTAAATAACTTTAGCATAACAGAGAGAAAAGTGTTAAAGGGACTAGGAGCTCTTAAAATAAACAAATCCCCTTGGCCGGATGAGATCCTCCCAATAGTATTTTCTCAAAGAAATGAAAGATGTTATTTACAAACCGCTAACCAAGCTCATGCAACTCAGGGGTTGTACCAACAGACTGGAGAATTGCAAATGTAATACCGATCCACAAAAAGGGAAACACAACCGAACCAGATAACTACAGACCAATAAGCCTGACTTCTATTACATGTAAACTTATGGAAACTATAATAAGATCCAAAATGGAAAATTACCCATATGGTAACAGTATCCTGGGAGACAGTCAGCATGGTTTTAGGAAAGAGAGATCGTGTCTAACTAACCTGCTTGATCTTATTGCAAATGCAACATCAACAATGGATAATTGCAAAGCATATGACATGGTTTATTTAGATTTACAGAAATTTTTTGACACATAAAAGAGTAATTCTCAAACTGAATGCATGCACATGGATTAGGGAGTGGTTAACATGTAGAAAACAGAAAATACTGATTAAAGGAGAAACCTCAGAATGGAGTAAGTTAACTATTGGAGTATAACAGGGATCTGTATTAGGCCCTCTGGTCTTGCTAATTAACATTAATGACTTCGATTTGGATATAGTAAGCAAATTTGTTAAATTTGCATACAACATAAAAATAGCAGTGGCAAACACTGATGCAGCAGCAAAAGTCATCCAAAATGATCGAGCCAGTATTCAGAACTGGGCAGACACATGACAAATTACATTTAATAGAGAAAAGTGGAAGGTACTCCATGCAGGAAATAAAAAATGTACATTATAAATACCACATGGGAGATACTAAAATTGAAGAAGGAATCTATGAAAAAGATTTAAGAGTTTATGTTGACTCTTCATCTAGACAACGTGGGGAAGCTATAAAAAAGGCCAACAAGATGCTTGTATATATTGTGAAAAGTGTTGAATTTAAATCAAAGGAAGTAATGTTAAAACTTTACAATGCATTAGTAAGACCTCATCTAGAATACTGTGTTCAGTTCTGGTCACCTCGCTACAAAAAGGATATTGCTGCTCTAGAAAGATTGCAAAGAAGAGAGACCAGAATCATTCCAGGTTTAAAAGGCATGTCAAAAGAACTGAATCTATTCAGTCTTGAACAAGATAGACTATGTGGCGATCTGATTCAAGCATTCAGAATTCTAAAAGGTATTGAAAATGTCAACCAAACTGACTTTTTCGACCTGAAAAAAAGAAACAAGGACCATGGGTCACAGGTGGACATTAGATAAAGGAGCATGCAGAACAGAAAATAGGTGGCACTTTTTTACACTGAGAATCGTGGGACTCCCCAGGAATGTTATTGAAGCTGACACCCTAGGATCCTTCAAGAAGCTGCTTGATGAGATTTTGAGATCAATAAGCTACTAACAGCCAAACAAGCATGACGAGCCAAACGGGCACCTCTCCTTTGTAAACTTTCTATGTTCTTACATTTGTTTTCTGTTGGTATGAGTCAGAATTTCTTTTCTTTGCAAAAAGCAATTAAAGTCTTCACATTCTGAATTTTAGTTATTGTCGTCCACATCTTGTATTTTGCACCACTGGAGTCCATCAGTATTTCTGGAAGCTTCTCATATTTTCCAAGCATTTGATTGCAGTTACAGTAGTTTAAACTCTGTAGAGGATTTTCTTTTTAATCACGTTCTTAATTTTAGTGATTTAGTAGGCTATTTGTATCTGTTCTACCATTTATTTTCATCTTGTCTTTGGTGTCAGTATAAAAATCAATGTGTTTTTTTTTTTTTTTTTTTTAAAGCATCACGCTTAATTGGTTATTATTGAGGGACATACAGTACGTTTTGTCAGGCACAGCTGAGTGTACTGCATAATGGTGTCTGTATTAGCAAGGGACTACTGTATATTGTTTCTATCACAGCTGGAATGGTCTTCTGCTGTTTGGCTGGTATCAAGAGACATATGAAAAAATATTAGAAAAATCACTGCCTCAAGACTAGCAGATAACTCGTTGCTTATCACACACTTTAACACGGGGTGCTTTTGAACTAATATTAGAACCTCTTTCTTAGCATTACCTGGAGGTTCACAGAACAAGGCTATACTGCTTGCTAACTGTATCCATCTTATCCAAGTGCCTGTGGCTAGCTGAACATTTTGCCACTTGTATATTACTTCTTACTATTGCTGTTTCAGTAAGAAAATATTGGTTATTCTTCTGTCAACACACCAAAATACTTGACTTATATCATTCCTGATTAATGTTAATGGTACAAACAAGCAGAAAGTGAATACAAAGAAGGCTATAACATGCTATTTTAAAGAACTGGATAGACACAGCTGAGTTTATAGAAATTAAGCATATTGCAAAAGAATATGTGTTTTAAATTGAACTGTTGGTGGTTAAGTGGATACTTTCATTTGTGCATGCTGTATTGTAGTGTTTGTAAGCACTTTTTTCTTAAGGCATGTTCAACTTACAACTGAGTTAAAATAACTTGTTAATGAAAAGCAAACATTGTGCAATGAAATGTTATTCCAGTGCAGTAGAAGTGGCTGGGACCAAAATATATTTTCTGCCAATGGTTCCCTGGTTCTACACACCTCATTTCACCATTCTATCAAGAATGATGATAGAGTAATACAGTTTGCTGGCAGTCCGGTTTTTAATTTGTGATGCATATAGAGATCAATGGCTTGGTTTACATGTAGTTTATTTGAAGCTCATGGCCAATACTTGATATGGCTAAAAAAGGGTGGGTAAATCCCCTTGGAAATTGACAAAGTATTTTTTTTTTGCATGGCAACAAGTTTACAATTTGAAAGCTATAACATATGTTCTCGAGTCTTCAGCAGTGAAGACCCAGTTTATGACTTAAATATGATGTATTTTCTCAGATAATCTAGAAAATTAAAAGGATCAGTTACATTTTAAACATGCCTGTTTTCATGGGAAGTTTGAAGCTTGTTCACACTGAATGATTGCATACTAATATATGTATTCAATTAAGAACTATTTGCAATCAGTATCTTGTTAGCATCTGACACCTAGAAGTGTAAAAGAAATCTCAAATTTTCTGACAGGTTTAACTAAGTGTTAACAGGCTGGTTGTAGGGGTGACGTCAGGCCAGAAAGGAACACACAGACAGGCAGTAATGGGGGGGTGAAACTGAGATGCTGCCGCACTCAGTATTTTATTAAACACCCAACCATGTAAAAGATTTAAACAAAAGGCCAAAATAAATAGACAAACAAAATGTACTAATACTAAACAAAACAGACACTAACAAACAGGGTACAAAGGCTAAACAAATAAGAATCGTGCTGATCTAATTCAGCACGTATGATAATTGTTATTTTAAAGCTTACTCCCGACTTTCTCTCCTGTTCTCTCACCATGAACACCCAACCCCAAGTGAGTGAAACACTACATCTTTTATGCAGCAGTAACGAGACTCGATTGCTAATCAATCATTCAATTTGGAGTCTCGGTACATCTTCATGTGAACTAATTTGTGCACTTCCCTGTGCTCATATACAAATACCCCTTTTATTCTGCACATGAGGTGATTGTGCCATCCTAATGTCTAAATACAAATATATATTTTAAATCACTAGCGTTACACAGACCCATTTATATCCTGTGCACCAATACCTACACACCAACATTAACACACCACATGCAACATATAACACAAAGTACACACATGGGTGGGACATAGTGCCACACTAGGCGATGCAGATTTTTATTCTGAGCAGCTGTCATTCTACTGTTCCAGCTATATTTCTTTGCTATACCATTTTAGGGACAAAAGTGTTATTGAATTCAGCAGTGGTTTGATTTGACATTATGAGTTACATCAATCATAAGTAATAGCCACATGAAAGTGAGTGGTAAATGTGTTTGAAGTCCTTTGAAACTCATTTTGTTTTTCAAGTGCAACTGATTTTAAATTATGCATGTGCTTAAAGCAGTGGCATCTTGCCATGAAAACCAGACACAATGATTGTGCACCCTTTAATATTGAAATGAAAAACAAAAAAATGGTTTAGCACCCTGGTACATTTGTGATACCTCATACATAATTGAATAATTTGAATATTTGCATAATTACCAAAGCAGTGGGGATATAGTATGAGTTTTCAACCTTGACATCTGAAATAATTTCAACATTTCTATGAAAGCTGAGCATTACAGTTAGTTAGGTAGCGTGTTAGCATGTTATTGTAAGTTACATCGCAGCATTTTGTGGTGCTGCAGAGAAAATTCTATTTATGTGAAAATGTGCACACCATTAAGGATCTGATGTTGATGGGTAACACCTATTAGAAACTAGTTTTAAAGCCAATTTATATTTTAAAGATGATCAGATAAATGTTTTATCAATTTGACCCTTTGGACATAATTATAGCAGTGCGCTACATTTACTCAATATACAAAGCAGCACAGAATCTGGGTATGACACATTTGGAAACATTTTACAGCTATGAAAACACTGCAACTGATTCAACAATTTTTCAAATATCAACATTTGAACTTAAAAAAAATATACAGTAACATATCTGGCGTGAATGCAGCTGGAAATACAATACAAATAGTGCACACCCCATATTGTGTATCAACATAGTGTAGGGTGCACGGGGTAGAGGTCAGGGCTGGTAGGTGACGCAATCTAAAAATGAACACACAAGCCCAAGAGCTGCTCCTGCAAGGGAGCCTGGATGTTTTGTACAGTGGTATCGGCGCTATGCTTCAAAGTAGGGGGTCTCGGGTTTGCAGCCGACCTCCACCTGTGAGAAGCCCCTGCTTGCGGGAACCGAGGTTCACCACAATATTTTTTGGTATACATTATAGATATAAATGGATTCATGTAAAAGGATAACTGTGGCAGGCTGGCGAGTGGATAGAGGCCCAGAGACAGACTGCAGTTCAAAAAAATAACTATTTTATTATAAATAAACAAAAATAAAGTGCACAAGGGCAAAATAACAGATACTCAAACACAAATAAAGCAAAAACAAAACTCACAAAAATAAAGTTTCCAGGCTGGGCAATGCCTTCACTGGATTTAGAAAATTCAAAAAACCACAAAACAAACACCAACCTGCTTCCTCAGCTCCCTTCTCTCAAATGAGAAGCTGAGGCCTCCTTTTATATCAGGTGGCTGGGCGCTGATTGATCGTTAATCAACCTAATCAACTAATCAACCCCAGCCACCTGAACATAATAAACCCAGGCAGGCAGGGGAAGTTAACCCCATCCCTGCCAATTTAAAAGGGCAGAGCTTTGCTCTGCCACAATAACATTTAACACACAGCTTCTGCGTGATATCTGTTCATAATATTACACTAAATTCTGCTAATGTATTTCAATGCAATTAACTTTTAATGAAGTGAATGTACTTCTTATAAATGTAAACACCACTGATTTGTTCAGTAGGTAATTACAGTACTGTGTAATGACCACTCTCTTCAAACTATCCTATTAGTTCAGACAACTGTGACAGTAATAAAAATTACCAAGACATTACTGTCATTCTGAAGTGCCAGTTCAAGAAAGCCAGTGAAACCTCAACTGTTTAACAATGTTTAATGAATCACAGTCTGAATTATCATCTGTTACATAAACATGCCGTTTCTGTCATTTGTGGTTCATTTGCAAATAAATGATTTCATTATTTACAAATCAATTTTTTTTGGCATTCTTAATTTACAAACATGCACCATGAATAGGCTTCAAATTTCAAGCAGTACAGTACTGTAAAACAAGAAATGTTTGCTAATTTGGCTTTTATTAAAAATCAGCAAAATGAATGTGCCGTGAAATATATTCACGCACAACATTTCTGCCACTTCCTTCTGCAGGAAAGCTGACTAAACCCCATATTTGTCTTTTAAAAACACATTTGTAGAAACACATGTTTTTTTTTTTTTTTTTTTCTTTTTTTGTGTTTTCGTGTTTGGATTCTTTTTTAAACACATGGTCACTCAAGCCTGGTGCTGAGGTTGGAAGCCTTCAGCAATAATAGGAAAGCAATATGATTATGGTTATTATTATTATTATTTATTTTTGTTCTTGGTAGTTACCCATGACAGGTGTTACATACGGCTAGTGTATAGCATGAATAGCATCTTATCTTATCTTACTGTACAGGAAAGCCTAAGCTTAAAGCAATCAGCTATCCAATCACCAAACATGAAAATAACCAAAGCGTAAAGGGTACAGTTATGTACTGAAATAGGAAAAAGTTGAATTGCATTGATGTGCAAATGATCTGTGATGCGGAACATTTCATTACCAATGTTTTAGAAAACTACCCAGCGTCATGCCATGCCAACGGAGAGATTTTTATTTATACATTTTTTGGCATTATGGTCTAGAACGCTTCGAGACACTTCGTTCCTTGGTAAGCGTAAAATGTAATTTATCTTTTTTGATTTTTAGAGCTTATAGTACAGTAATGCTATTGCAGTTATCTTTTTGGGGTGCAGTAAGATCATTCCAAACAATGTACCGGTATAGGCTGTGGTATGCAGGTGTCAATCATAATGTGGTAGACTTTACCACTTTGTGCACATTAGACCATTTTAATAGTTTACTTTAAAAGTACAATGTAGCTTTTCAATATCCAATATATCTGGTTTTATAACATCAGAAATGTGGTAAAAAAGCAACTATAATATATCCTTAACTAACTAACTAACTAAGCTATCTAGACAGCTCTGTAGTTAATATGTTGTTTTATTGAAGTCAAGAAAGCACCGGCTATGGAATACAAATTAGAATAAAAGGCAGATAAAAATTCCGTACTTCAACAGATTTTAAATCGATACTGTATGTCAGCTGAATGTAGTTTGGAAACATGTTTTTACAGTCATTTAAAGTAAGTTGTCTGATTCGAGAAACAGTAATATAAATGTAGTTTGTCACGTGGAGGTATCTTGATTCACATAAAGTGTATGTTCATTGCAGAAATGAGTTGAACTATAAAGTAATTCCCAACCACCTTCAGGGACATGGCAAACAGTGGTATTTGTGACGGAGCGAGAGGATCAGAGCTGCAAATCTCCCTCCCGACCTAAGAGAGCGCTAAGCAGAGGTATTCACATTCCTGTGCCGAGACAGGTTGGCTTGGAGAGAGGGGCAGAAACAGAAGTCGGCTATATTACCATAATGACCATATTACGGGACAAGATTAGTGTGATCAGCTTTGCTGCATTAGACAACTGGCTGGTGTGGTAAGTTGCGCTGATCATGGGGTGGATTCTCCTAGTATATAAGAGCTGTCATTTTATAAGTGCACGGCCTTTGAGGTAACACGGAACTTGTGTTGCTGAGCTGTGTGTTTGTTTGTTTCTTGTTAGGACCGGGGTCAGAGTGATCTATCATGCCAAGGAGCTGCCACACTACTGCCAGCACTTCCTCCTTAGACAACACACACACTGAACCACTGAACTGAACACTTCAACACCTGAGAACCTACATTTTCCACCACACCGAAAGTGCACCAAAGAGCTGAGAGGGACCTATGGTTTATATTTTTGTTTCTTTGGACTGTGTTCCCCATCAATAAAGTACGCTCCTCTACCATTGTTGGTTTTGGGGTTGTTTGTACCTGTACCTGTGACTCTGTGACGTCTGTTCCACCACACCGTCACAGTACTCCACTGTTTTTCCTCTGCAATTTAGAAAATACAAAATATATTCTAAACATAATTTACTGTTTGAATTAAAATACATTGTGAACAATTTATGCAACTGACAAACTGTACAATTAAAAAAAAATGTCAAGAAATCCCACCCTTTCTTTCTTACAAACATATTTTGTATTGATTTCTTTCTTTTACAATATGCTTTACAGCTTATGAAATTGTATGGTACACAATACAAGTATTATATGGAAGGTTTATAATTCATTCATTTACAGTATTCAGAAGAAGAATCTAGCTAAACGTAATCTCAAAAAAATATATATTTAGTTTAACACAGCTGAGTAGATTAACAGTATCAATGTTCTCCCAGTTAAATTTAAGCAGTTATTTTCTTCTATTCGTTACCCTAGCAATATACTTTATGAACCCCCTAGGATATAAGTAATGCAGTCATAAAAATGCTTTTCATGAATATTAGATTGTACATTAGACAATTACAGGTAATAATATAGCTCTATCTAATTATGTAATTATTCTTCTATCTATAATTTAAAATAGTTGGACACTTAGAAGCTTTTTAAAAAATCATCAACTTTGGGAAATGTGTGTGATAGTGGGTGAGTTAAAAGGTATAATTTGCATCATCACTGGCCCCTAGTGTTTTGCTGAAAATGTATTATGGTAACATGTAATTTCTGGAAGTAAAGGTTCATTTCCATGGTCTGGCCAAAGGTCCTCATTCTGGTGAATTATAAAAAGAAGTCTAATGCAAGCAGTAATACCAGAAAGAGCAGATCAGTTGTGGAACTTTCAAATCAAGGACAAAACAACTCAATACAGTCAGCTCTACAGGAAGGATTACGCATGGTAATTTATTTGAAGGTGATACTAAGAGAAGTCTCACTATCATGGTAAAAAGGGTGGTATTAACACAGACATTTGTGATAGTAGTCGTCCACATCGGTACAAACAACATTGGAAGAGACAGACCAAAATCCCTGCAAAACAAATTCAGAGAGCTAGGAAGGAAATTAAAAGAGAAAACCAAAACTGTGGTATTTTCTGGTATACTGCCCGCACCTTGCAAAGGACCATATGGACAGCTGGAAATAGTAAATCAAAACCAATGGTTGAAGACGTGGTGCACACGGGAAGGCTTCACCTATCTTGATCATTGGACCACTTTCTACAATGAGGACTATCTGTATAGACGGGATGGACTGCATTTAAATAACAAGGGAACTAGTCTACTTGGAGAAAAGATCCTCGAGCAGGTTCGGAAGCATTTAAACTAGAAAGGAAGGGGGGAGAAATCAACAAAAAAACAGAAGGGAGACCGCATCAAAACAAGAACAACAACTCAGGTAAGACAACCATTAAATGTATTTATCTAAATGCTAGAAGTATCAGAAACAAAATTCTAGAACTTGAAGCTACTGCACTAACAGGTAACTATGATGTGATAGGTGTTACAGAAACGTGGTTATCTGAGAGTGATGGGGACGAATATAATATTTGTGGGTATACACTGTATAGGAAAGACAGGCAGGACAGACGAGGAGGAGGGGTAGCGCTATACATAAGAAACAGTCTTGAAGCCCAGGTGTTAAACCTGGACAAAGAAAATAAAACCGAATCAATATGGGTCAGAATAACAGACAAAAATTCAAAAGGCATAATAATAGGAGCATGCTATAGACCGCCAGATTCAGACGGTGAGCACAATAATCTGTTATACAATGACATTAGAAATGTGTGTAGCAAAGGAGAAGCCATACTAATGGGGGATTTCAACTTCCCCCAAATAAAATGGGAAAACCCGGTGGGTAGCACGAAGGATGAAATAGAAATGGTGGAAATGACAAATGACTGCTTCCTAACACAATTTGTGAAGGCACCCACTAGAGGGGAGGCATGCCTTGATTTAGTCTTTTCAAATAACGAAGATAGAATAACTAAAACAGAGGTCAGAGAACCACTGGCAAACTCAGACCACAACATGGTCTCATTTGAAGTGTTTTTTAAAACCCCAAAAGTAATGACTAAAGCTAAGGTTTACAATTTTAGAAAAGCAAACTATGAAGGCATGAAACAGAGACTAACAGAAGTAGATTGGAGTAAAATAGAGAAAACACCCACAGAAGAAGGATGGTTGTTCTTCAAAAATGTAGTACTAGAGGCGCAAAACAATTATATCCCTAAAGTAGACAAATCTAAATGTAAAACTAAATTGCCAAAATGGTTTAATAGATCAATTAAAAAAAATATTCAGCGAAAAAAGGCACTTTACAGAGCATTAAAAAAGGACCAAAAAGAAAGTACACAGAAAGAGTACACAGAACTGCAAATGCAAGTCAAAAAGGAAGTTAGAAAGGCCAAGAGAGAAATAGAAATGAACATTGCTAAGGGAGCTAAAACCAATTCCAAAATGTTTTTCCAATATTACAACAGCAAGAGAACATTCAAAGAGGAGATTAAATGTTTAAGAGATACAAATGGCAAAATCGTAGAGGAAGAAAAAAAAATAGCAAATATGTTAAATGATTACTTTTCACAAGTTTTTACAAAGGAAGATACTGACAACATGCCCCACATGTCATCCAGTTCCTATCCAGTTTTAAATAACTTTAGCATAACTGAGGCAGAAGTGTTAAAGGGACTAGGAGCTCTTAAAATAAACAAATCCCCTGGGCCGGATGAGATCCTCCCAGTAGTACTCAAAGAAATGAAAGAAGTAATTTACAAACCGCTAACCAAGATCATGCAGCAGTCTCTTGACACAGGGGTTGTACCGACAGACTGGAAAATTGCAAACGTAATACCGATCCACAAAAAGGGAAACAAAACTGAACCAGGTAACTAAAGACCAGTAAGCCTGACTTCTATTATATGCAAACTTATGGAAACTATAATAAGATCCAAAATGGAAAATTACCTATATGGTAACAGGGTACTGGGAGACAGTCAACATGGTTTTAGGAAAGGGAGATCGTGCCTAACTAACTTGCTTGATTTTTTTGAGGATGCAACATCGATAATGGATAATTGCAAAGCATATGACATGGTTTATTTAGATTTCCAGAAAGCTTTTGACAAAGTCCCGCACAAAAGATTAATTCTCAAACTGAACGCAGTTGGGATTCAAGGAAACACATGTACATGGATTAGGGAGTGGTTAACATGTAGAAAACAGAAAGTACTGATTAGAGGAAAAACCTCAGAATGGAGTGTGGTAACCAGTGGTGTACCACAGGGATCAGTATTAGGTCCTCTGCTATTCCTAATCTACATTAATGATTTAGATTCTGGTATAGTAAGCAAACTTGTTAAATTTGCAGACGACACAAAAGTAGGAGGAGTGGCAAACACTGTTGCAGCAGCAAAGGTCATTCAAAATGATCTAGACAAGATTCAGAACTGGGCAGACACATGGCAAATGGGATTTAATAGAGAAAAGTGTAAGGTACTGCACGCAGGAAATAAAAATGTACATTATAAATATCATATGGGAGATATTGAAATTGGAGAAGGAATCTATGAAAAAGACCTAGGAGTTTTTGTTGACTCAGAAATGTCTTCATCTAGGCAATGTGGGGAAGCTATAAAAAAGGCTAACAAGATGCTCGGATACATTGTGAAAAGTGTTGAATTTAAATCAAGGGAAGTAATGTTAAAACTGTACAATGCACTTGTAAGACCTCATCTTGAATATTGTGTGCAGTTCTGGTCACCTCGCTATAAAAAAGATATTGCTGCTCTAGAAAGAGTGCAAAGAAGAGCGACCAGAATTATTCCGGGCTTAAAAGGCATGTCATATGCAGACAGGCTAAAAGAATTGAATCTGTTCAGTCTTGAACAAAGAAGACTACGTGGCGACCTAATTCAAGCATTCAAAATTCTAAAAGGTATTGACAGTGTCGACGCAAGGGACTTTTTCAGCCTGAAAAAAGAAACAAGGACCAGGGGTCACAAATGGAGTTTAGAAAAAGGGGCATTCAGAACAGAAAATAGGAGACACTTTTTTACACAGAGAATTGTGAGGGTCTGGAATCAACTCCCCAGTAATGTTGTTGAAGCTGACACCCTGGGATCCTTCAAGAAGCTGCTTGATGAGATTTTGGGATCAATAAGCTACTAACAACCAAACGAGCAAGATGGGCCGAATGGCCTCCTCTCGTTTGTAAACTTTCTTATGTTCTTATGTTCTTATGATAATAACACACCTTCAATCTTAACTCCAGTTTTACTTCTGGTACGTGAATCAGCCCCTTTATGTTTAAGTTCCTTTGTTGACATCCTGCTTCTGTTGCACAGTTATCTTTATCTTTACCTTTATTACAGAGGTCATCATGCTGGTGCTACAGTCGTTCAGTTTGTAAATTAGATAAGCTGCAGGTATTTACATCCATTCCAAAGCTGATTGGTTCCTATTATCTTTGTTGTTTCCAGAACAGGTTACCTGAAGTTAGGAAATGGTTCACTGCTTATTCCACGTTCGCTCTTGTTTGGGACCCCAGCTAACTTTATTTTCTTTTGATACTTTAGCATTTGTCCGGTTTAGTCAGTTTAGCATAATTAGTTAATTTATCTGTAAATACAGCTTGCATTTAAGTTAAGTCTATGCAGTAACTAACAGGCGCAACAGATTCAACCTTTTTTTAACTAAAAAACTTTTTACGTCATATGATGCATTTTGCACATTTACGGTACACAGGCTGTGTATGCCTGGAAACAGGTGTGCCCTGGTCCAGTTGGAAGGTTTCTATGATTTGGGCCACAGGAGCACATCTGTTGCTTGTTACAATATGTTGCACATGTCAGAGAGCTGGATCCCATGACCTGAATGCAGAATGTAACTGTTCCTCTGTGGTTTTCTGCAAACTTTACTATTCTATACCAATTCTTTTACTTACATTGTCAATTATTTTTCCAGTCAACGCATGTTACATGCAAGGAAAAGGTGTCATATACATGGTATGTCTTACAATAACAAGAATCCATTAATAAAGAGAACTGTGATATTCAAGAAACATACCAATCTGCTCTTGTGAATAGCAGTACTTAAAAAAAAAAGTCCTAGACAGTTTCGGGAGATTATTTAAAGATTTAAAAAAGGAAAATCCCAAAGGTTTTGCTTTCATCACATTGTGATTATATGAACTGCTTCAGTTAAAATTTGAGACACACATCTTTTCTGAAAAGTCCATCCCACTGGACAACTTGCTATCAGTTAAGAAATACTCCCTATCCACATTACAAATACCAGATTTATTTTCTTCGCTGAAGATCGAGAAACAAGATACAGCAGAAACAGCTTGGCTTTTCCTCAGAGATGAGTGTAATTTGTTTGCACAGAGCAGTACTGTAGGTTGAAAGGATCTGAGAGCGTGTCCATTTTCTTAACCTTGGTGGTTCTTTTACAGTGAATCTAATACTGTTTCCACAAACTTGATTAGGAGCTTTCCATCTTGCGGTGCACCTTTGGGGTAGTGACTTAACAGATTATAGGGCAGATACTTGTTATTTTTATTTGGATTGTTGATCATATGGGGAGTAAGACTTGAACTTTGTCAACCACTAATGGATATATTTTCAGTAGCCAAGCGTTTCTTTTGATACAATGCACTTTTACCACAGCAGTCTATTCTGAAAAGCTTACTATAGAATACTGGAAACTAGGGATCTGTTAGAAAGCCTAGGAACAGCCAGCACTACTATTTTTGAAGTGGATCTGTAGGCTTTCAGCTGGTAATGTTTGTGCACGTTCATATATACAGTATATTTATTATTTCTTATTAATGATTTCCAAGCATCAATGCCAGAGTATTGCTATTAACTTATATTAAATATATCATATCATTTTTTTAAATATGATAGTTCCCATATATGGTCTATATATATATATATATTAATATATATATATATATATATATATATATATATATATATATTATATCTTGTGTAATACAGTATGTGAAAATAATGGTGCAGGACGCCTTTTGTTAATTTTTGTTGTTGTTGTTAATATGCTTGTTTGGCATTCTTATATCGCAGGGGTCCTGGAGAGCCCCAGTCCTGCAGGTTTTATAGGTGTCTTTACATCAGCAATGGCTAAAGATCTGGAGCACATGTTAATCTTGACTAATTAAGCCAATCATTGGTTCAATTAAGTAACTAAGCACTCGATTGAAATGAAAGCCAGAAGACCCTGTAGCTCTCCAGGACCAGGGTTGGAGACCCCTGCTCTAAAGTAATTAAATGTGCGGTTTTGAAATAAACACATAGTATAGCACAAGGATATCTGGTGCTACCCTTGCTTTACTTTCAGGAAATATCTTGCTGTTCCTGTTTCACTTCCAAAGGTAATTTCACCCCAGTAAGGTCAAAGCATGGCAGTCAGTAGGGGAAGCAGCTGGTTAGTTAATGACATGTTAAGAAGATATTGGGGTATGGATAATTTCAACAAAGAAGTACAAACAGGTGTATATGACCTAGTGTGAGACCAGATATCAGGTTTTAAAATGAAAATACATGTTTACAGTAACAAGTGTTTATTTCAAACCTCCACACTGATAGTGAATGGAAGTACACTTCCAATTACTGTTGATAGCAACTAATGTTACTGCAACAGGGGTGCATTTGTACTGGATGTGACTGGCAAGAATTACATAGTTTGTAAATATTTAACCGTATAACAAAATGTTGTTGCAAAAAAGAACACTGTTTACATAACATGTAAAATGTTTTTTCTGTTCCAGAATTGAATTTAATGACAAACATGTTATATATATATATATATATATATATATATATATATATATATATATATATATATATATATATATATTAGGGAGAGACATCTGTCACTAAAAAAATTAGTAGTTTTTTTTCTTTCACAACACAAAACGGAAGATTATGTTAAAACATAGCAAAGCAAAGGTAGACATGGAGCCACAGCCACCAATACCAACAATAAGGCACAAAACCAACAAGCAAATTAACCCCTGATTGCAGGTAGAAGGTGTAACTTTTTTCTGCTGTTTTTATATCATTTAGCTGAAAGGTGTTATAAAATATATTGACAAAATAGCTTCATGTTTAGTGAATGTTTCCAAAATGCTGGTTTAGCCATCCAAAACCTTAGGACAGTAATATACACTTTTCATGGACACAAGTAAAAATAATGAAAATAATTCATAATATATTCATATGGTCCCCTGCTTATTTTTGCTGTATTGTCACATCTAAGTTGAAAACTCAGTGATTAGTATTTCTGTATGTATGTACCCTTTTCCTTACACTCTTCTTAGCATCCCAACCCTTGCCGCTCAAGGATACATAGTACATCTGTGCCAAGATGTTATTTGATATACAGTTTAATTTTATATTTTAATTAACAGATGTCTAGGTGTACAATAAATCAGAGGTTGTCATTGTGGATGTGCCAAGTGGGAATAAACACCAGGTTTACACAGCACTACAGTAGCAGCAAAGTAACCAACCCTATTGTATAAAAACTACCCACTGACTGGCAACTTTATTGCTACTGAAAACACAAAATCATTCACTTAAATGTAAGAACAGAATTAATCCAACTTAGAAAGGAGGTATTTTTTTATGAGAAAACGTGTGTTTTACAAGCCCTTGCAGCTTGCTTAACAATATATAATATACTCATAATCCTATATTTCTGCTTTAGATCTGATATATTTTGTTATATTTTACTGTAACATAATGTAATATCTCTACAGTAGGTATGTCATGAAAGGACATGTACTATTCAGTCAAGTGTGTGAGGTCTCATTCTTGAACCCAACTACCTTAATTAAGCAAAGTGGTGGTTCTAAAATGGAACTGCTTTAACCTTCATCAAATCACGTAAACATCAAGCATTGTTAAGCGCTTCCAGTACCAGATCAGATTGTCAATCAAAGATGTTGTTCAATAAACAAAATGTCCTATGATTGGCAAGGAAAGAATTTATATCTTACTTCAATCCCCACTGCGCACCAGAGTTTGCCTCCTCCTCCCCAGCCTCCACCTGCTTTTTGGCTTCATCTAACGGGGACAGCAGCTAATCCTGGCCCCCTTCTCATGACTTCCCTACAGTCAGCAAGCTAATTTATGGGCAGGGGTACCTCAAAGGGTGAGGCCATAAATGTAGTGTAAAATACAGTAGTATTGTGTAGTCTATGCTTTAATAAATAATCTATCACATGACTTTCCTGACTGTACTGTAACATTCATGTTGAACACCACTGGTTCATTGACCTTTAAAAATGATGGAAGTTACAAACAAGTATGAAACTAAAAAAAAAAGGATCCACCTTAACAAGGCAAACACCAGTATCTTCGGAGGCTACCCTCTGGATAGCGCCTCCGTTGCCAGTAGTGATTCCTAATGAAAAACTAAAACATCCATTGGATACAGTGACTGCAGTTATAACATTTTCACTGTAATACAACCTGTTTTTACTTAAATTTAAAAATCAATTTTGGTTCCTGATAATTACCTACTCTGCATTACCCACCTGCTTTTCCCTTTTTTTTTAAAAAAAAACAAAACATTTTTTTTTGTCATTCTCATATTTATAAATATATAACTGCTTCATACGAATATAACTATATATATATATATATATATATATATATAGTATATCTATAGATCTTAATATAATATATATATATATAAAAATTGGATTATTACATCCCCATAGACCAACAATGGGGAAAATAGGAAGGGTGCCGAGTCTTTCAGGTGTGGTATGTGCTTGATTTTCAGAGATAGCGATATAGAAATGCAATGTGATTGACCTGCTTGATATTTCAGTTAGCAGCTGAATTTAACTCCTCTGCTTTACTACGAATTGCATCGTAATTAGTCTTAATCTGCAATTAATTATTTAATTTAGTAGAAACATTGCTTGCTATAAAAGTTCTGCATCTAAATAAGTATTTCACAAAGAAAGGGAAAAAAAAATCTAAATTTAAAGCATGATCAGAAAGAGTAGATGTTTGGTAGTCCCATGTTACCATGCAAATTGCAAGGAGGCAGTGTTAATGACTAATTACCTGAAGAAAAAAAGTAGTCTACAGTACATAGGAAGTTCAGAAATGTTTAATGGCTAAACATCGGTTCAAAGATCCCATGAGAATTGCATCTGCTTCAGTTTTATTACGCATTTATCCTTGTGTGCACTATATTATATATTCAAATGCATGTGTTGATTTGACGTAACAAATGTAGCTCTATATATATATATATATATCTATATATATATAATATATATATTATATATATATATATATATATATATATATATATATATATATATATATATATATATATATATATATATAGTATAGTGATAAAATCATAAACATACACCATCCGTTGACCGTCACATCTGGCAGTGTAAGAGAGACACGTAGAACAACAGAAGATAGAGTTACAATCGGGCAGTTTTATTAAATTATAATACTGTGGTGTGATGGAAGAAAAAACTAAACAATCGAAAAGGGTTTCCTGGTTGCCTCCCGATCCTGCTTACACCTTTCTTTGTGAAAATCTTCACCAGGCAAATATTTCTGCTCGATTTATTTTCTTGTAATCCACTAGGTTCAGTGTCCAGGTTGCCAGAGAAAAGAGCTCAGGGGTTTAAATCCCCCCCACCCCCACCCCCTCCCTTTTGTCCTCCCTTTTGTCCTGAGAGAGAGAGAGAGAGAGAGAGAGAGAGAGAGAGAGAGAGAGAGAGAGAGAGAGAGAGATCCGCAAGGTAATCCAAATATACCAGATAAGTATTGTAGCATCAGAGTGGGTCATAATATCATTAGGTGTGTGAAAGTAACAGAATTGAAATATACAGAGCGGTATTTTAAGCCATTCTCTGTGTCTACTTGGTTTCTGGTCACAAACTCCCCCACTGACAAAAAATGATTTTAAGCGTCATAAACTAACTGCTGTGTTACTGTCGATACACTTGTTAAGACTAACTGTCATCTTAAATAGCTGTCATGAATGCAGTTGTAACGTTAAGGGAATCTCCCATAGATTGCGTTGGATCACTGATCAACCAGCGGGAGTGGGGTGTCATTATTTATGTTTCCTTTTCTGTACTGTTTACTTTAGTTAATTCTTCCTGTCTGTATTGTTTTAGTTTACTTGCTGCACCTTTAATGTTTCCTTTATTTAGTTTTATTTCTAATAAAACTGTTCCTTTGTATTCAATAGAAATGTTTACTAGTCAGATTTTTCTGATAGAGGTTGGGTTCTGCATGACTTGAATTCAAATAAGGTATTTTATTATTACAATTTAAATGAGTCCAAATACAAATATACCTTGCACACTGCATTTACAGTATTGGTGCCCTGTGTGAGGAATTCATAGACTGAAATGAACCACCTTTGTTGAAATAAAATATGTTTCAATTGAATACAAAAATATCGGAAGGAATTGTAGCAACACTAGTTGGACGCACTAGAGGGAGCTTATGAGCTGTTTGAGCTGTTTTTGTGTTGTTTTGAAGTGAGATCGAAAAAGCATTGTGTTTTGTGAAATTTGCAAAGAGCTTTGCTGTACTTGGCAGTGCTATTTGTTTGGCTAAGAAATAATTGGTGATAATTTCTGGTCGTTACTGAGTAAACCCTGGCAACAAGTATATCTTCAGGTGAAACTGTAGTAGTCCGAATATCGAGCCGGGACAAGACAGGATATATCGAGCACATAGAGGGTCGACGTTTTACTGAACTGGAACTTTTGATATCTGAAGTGGTGAGTCAAGTACTCGTCTGACTCGATAAGGGTGAAAAAGTTAAGACAAGTCAGGTGCTTTCGAGTTTAGCATTAAACTGTTCGAGACAGTTAAAACTGACTCTGGAAGAGTTAGATAAGGGCCAGAAGCTAGTGCAAAAAGTTGAGCGATATAAGGAAGTGAGAGTTGAATTCAAGGAAATTGTTGACGCTCAGAAATCACATATTGGCTTCTTAACCAGTGAAAGAGATGCAGTGAGGGCTGAAATAATGTATTGCAACCAAAGTCTGGCAGACAAAGAGCGAGTCAGTGCAACAGAGATCGTTGATGAGTTAACGGTTTGCAAACAGAAATTAATGGAGATAAAGAAAAAAGTGAGTTGTCTGATGCGCTGAAAAGGAATGAAATTCAATTAGATGGAGCACTACAGCGAGTAGACGAGTTGGACAAACAGAAATGTAAAGCCAAGGAGATAGAGAGTGAATTGAGACACGCAAGCAGGGAGAAAAGAAAATAGAGTGGAAAATAGAGAAATCTGAGCTGGTGGATGAGAACAGAGACCTTCGCAAGCAAATAGATGGATCTGACCCCTGTGCTGGGTCAAGCAATGGCGCCAATCAGTTGGTCTGGGAGACTTCCCCCCGTAAGTATAGTCAAACTCGATCACCCAGGGGCTAAGCTGATGAAGTAGATGTACGCCAAGTTAACCAAAGATTGTCAAGTTTTCTAAATCTAAATCAGACCTTAACGTAGAAGCCTACATTAAAGATGTTAAGTATGTTTTAAGTTTCATGCCGTCAGCCACCACGAAGTAGAAAGTGTTGCTTGTTAGGAAAACTACAACCAGACCAGCATATGAATGAACAACAAGGGCCGGCTGTGCCTGATGATTTTGATTAGGGATTATACTTGGTTTGTGGATCCGGTAGCCTCTGTAACTGCAGCGCACCAAATTAAGCACGGCAAAAAACAATCACCCCGTGATTATTATGACTCAGACGTATGTATTTTGCAGGCAGAATCACCCAAGGGTGGAATAAATTTTGAATTTTAAAAGCTTGTTTATCGCAAATTTGTTCCCCTCAGTCAGAGAAATGATAATTTTGCTTGTGGATATAAACACCATGCGTATGTCTGACATTAGGATGATGGTGCAGCAAGCTTGGGAAATACGCTGGGACCTCTGACCGAAAGTAACGAGAGCACCATGTACTGGCTACACAAGCCGACTCCCAGCTGAGTCTAGAAGGGACAGAGATCCCCGTAGTCAAAGGTTCCCACAGATCGTCCAACGAAGCACCCTCGGGTAAATACACAGGGCAGGAGGGAAGTTTTAGGTATCCAAAGAAAGGGGATAGGTACAAAAATAAGTATTGACAAAATAATTGGGACAAGCAAAATAAGTGGGACAAGAAAAGTAACTGGGGTGAACAGGAGTACAACTGTGACCTGCTGCTCACGAGAGCAGAGTTTTTGGCCAAAATAGAGGAGCTCGCTCGCAGAGTACCGTATTTCGGTACAGCCGAGAATGCAACTGGAACGCAAAAAATTCTATTGGCCATGACACGCCCCTTAAAGTACGACTAAAGCAATAATTCCCTCCCGCCCCTTCGGTCTGTCTGATTGGGTGGTGGAACCTGATAGGGAGACCCTGCTGGCGTCATACCAATGGGATCCCCTTTCAAATCCAACACCCTGTTGTGGCCACAAGGGAGGGTGCACAGTTTATAGGACAGCTTGTTCAGAAAGGCAGTGCAAAACGCCTTTGCATTTATGTGGTTGTGAAGAGAGTGCTGGAATGTGAGACGCTGTTAGACACTGGATCAGAGATTTGTTTGATGTCTTTCACCAAGTTTGAAAAACTTTAACAAATGATGAATCATGCTGACAGGCAATGCAAGTTGGAAGCTTGTATTTGAGTATCCCCAGTTATACACAGGATCAGTCATAGGTCACTCTCAAAGCATGGCTGGAGTTCATGTTTGAAAAAAATGAAAGTAGTGCACCCCGCGTATATTTCCAAGATTGAAACTGAAGGGTTATTCGTTGGTCAGGATTTACTGCATAGGTTAACACCACTTATTGACTGCAACCGGAAGCAATTGTGGGCTCAGATCAAGTTTCCTAAGTCTGTTTATCCAGGCAGCAATCGGAAACAAGAGCGCAGTATAGAGGCAACAGAAGCTGCTACCACCCCCACACTAACAGCAGCAATGAAAGGGCAAAGAATACGTGTAAGTCAGGTTTTCATCCAGCTGTCTCGACAGTTCAGTGAGCTGAACCTCACGATTTGTGGTACCCCCAGACCTGAGTTAAACCAAAGGTCTGCTGACCTACTGGTGCAGAACATAACAAAGGGGGGGGTGTCAGGATCCCTGCTCACACAGACATGGGATTCCTAATAGACGGTAAGGATAATGGGACCAATGAGACCAAATAATCTGACACCTTACTGAAAAATAAGCATATAAAAAAATCACTATAACATTAAACGTACCTTTGCTTAAATACGATGGACAGGCCTGTTTCTGTGAGCAAAGTTATTTTAAGATTGGATTTTTAAATTTTACTTTTCATTAACAGGAATTTACAGAGGAAAAATTGGATTGTTGTATTTTTAAATTGATAATTACAGCAGAAATTGATTTATGTGAGTTGATAATCTGTGAAATTACATCCATGAGGTACCAACAGTCACAGCTACAGATCTCCAGCTATAATCTTTATTTATAAAACGGAATGTTTGGATGCTGCACACTGACTGGCTGTTGAGAGTTTTTTTACCAAGCAGTTAAATAGTACAATGCATGGCACAACTTATGCTTGCCAAAGTACAGTTCAGTCAATACATTATTAATGGACATAAACTTGCAATAAATATACACATTGTTGTGAGAGGTCTTTTAAAGTTTTTAAAAGTGAGTTAAATTCCTTTCGTCACATTTGATCTTTTCGGAGGCATGACAGTAGACAAGTGGCTTGAATTACCAGAAGCAAAACCTCTGTTGAAAAAAAAAAAATAAAACCAAGAGACACAAAGATCTAACAAGTCAACAACTTAATGAAATTGAAGAAAACAAATGTTTTATCAGTTTGGGTTTTTATTGATTTGATGAAACATAAAGAAACGGGTAATTGACTGAAAAACAGCTTGTCTTGAAAATTGAAACAATCTCTTACGAGAATGTTATGCTTCAGTGCGTAATTCGGCTGGTCAGGAGAACTCAATTTCTGTCTTGTTATGTTAGCCTCCATGCTGGTCTCAATTGTTTCGTAAACAGTGCTGACATAAACCGCAATGACAGCCTGTTAGTGACCAAGCATTTAAAAAGGCCAATCATGTATTATTAGCTTCTCCAGGTCAGCAGTAGTAATGCGTGGATAGTGAACTTTGTCTCTGCCTCCTAGTCTGTATCTTTTCATTATGGACACAAATACATGATTAGCATTTTTAAATGCTAGCTTGCAGGTTATGTCAGCTCTGTTTACGGAGTGATTGAGACCAGCATGGAGGCTTCATTCATTTTAATTAATTACAATAAAGAGAAATGTTGAAAACCTCCAGTTTAATGTTTACACCAAATAGAACTTTGTTTGAGGGACTATTGTTTTCTTAAAAGCAGAAGGATATATAATAAAATTGTTTTTTTTGAAAAATAAACAAGATACAACAGATTTTTTTTTTTAATTGTATCTGTTTTATAAGCGGAATAAAACACTCCAGGGCTTGTGTGTTGTGTTGCATTAACAATCGGCTTTGCTCCTTGAAACCAACTACAGTCGTATTTTAATGTAACACAACGCATGCCCTGTCGTGTTGTGTGTTATCCATTACTTTAAGCTGCTATGTTGAGTACACGTGAGCCAATACATGAAAATTCCCTTATAAAGAATACACTTTAGACACTCAAACTATATATGACAGAGAGTTTAAACCTTTTTTTAACTTGGAGATATTCTCCATGTAGCATTTTCTTCCTGCTTCTGTAGATGAGTTTTTAAGGTCTCACATTTTGGTTTTGCAATGAGATCTATAAACTATGCTGCCGCTTTCTTTCCGTAATTATGTAACCTTTCCATGGACCACCTGAAGGGAGCCGGTGGGCCACCACTGATCTGCGGACCACAGATTGAGAACCATTGATCTATGCCATGCTAGTTCTCTTATGCAAGGCACATTTTCTCATTCCATATACAGTAGGTGCAGAAGGAATTGCATTTCAAATTGAGAGTGTGGGTGGTATCTTTTTGTGAACCAAAGTCTTTATCCCTCATAGGTCACCAAGCTATAATTTTTTGTGTCATACTTTGAAGCCCACATCTTATTTATATTTTTTCAGTTGCTCTTGGTAAATCAGAACATGAATTTAGGTCACCTTAGCTGTATAGTATTTAAAATTCCTTCTCTGCACTTAGCCTTGCTGTAGCTTGCTACCATAATCCTTTTTTTCTTCTGGTACAGCCTATTAAAGTAAATTCAATGCTCAGTTTAATTTCCAGAGAGCTTCCCTTGAGACAGATTTTTTCTAGCTGTATAGCTATTAAAAGGTTATTCTCCCAGTGGAGACAGAAGGCAGGACTATGGTTTAAGTACTGTCTTTATGCATTCATGAAGCGATAATGTTAAAAACGCTTTGTTGCCAATGAACAATACACACACTCTAGAGCTTGATATGCAGGCCATCTGTCTGTGAAATACTTGTGGTTCCAATATTGTTAAAATAATTTTACTTCTAGATTTACACAATGTACACTAGTGAGATTGCAAATACAACTGAGACCAGACCTATCTACATTTACATGTACATTTAAATAATTTGTCTGCTGGACTTTGTTTCTTAGTGGTAATGACTCAATGACATTCATTACTAAACATCCAACCCAACCGACCACAGAGACAGGAGTCTTTATACAGAGGCAAACTGTGCTTCTAAATAGATCAAGGAATCAAATTCACTAAAATGGAAAAACAAAAACAAAGCAGAAACCATGGACTTTTAATGGTGAACATAAGAGGGGCAAGTATGACCATATTATTGTGCATCCTAATTTTGTATTTTTAACTGATTTTTTTTTTTTTTTTTTGTTAAGTATAGTTTGCTAATCTCCTGTAAAACTAGTCTGATTAAATCAAGATATCTTGACCTGTCAGAATTAATGACTCGAAGTGATTCGAGCCAGATTGGTGACTCGACTTGACTCAACTTGAGCAGTTTAGTAACTACAAATAAATTGAGTGACACGTCGAGTTTTATAATCAGACTTTGCAATGAAACTAAGTAGTACTGTCTGACAGGCAATGTTTTCCAATGGTGTACTGTATGAGATTCCATCGACTTTTTTGCAATGACAATTTTGCAATGATATTTGTACAAACAGATTTTAGACATTATTACTGTCTGTATTTGAATGAATTGTGCATGTATTTTTATACTGGGGAAATACAGTCACAAATAAAAAAATGTAACCCACTATTAAACAACGAATTGTATTTTCATGCCATCATGCATCTCTTTCTTTCTCTACCATTTGCCATTAAAATGATCACCCACTGATATTAGTGGTAAACACATTTAATGTACTGGGCCCACATAATCAATCCTGCCCACTGTCTTAAAATGGTCATAAACACGTTCTTGGAGGCACAAGAGGTGGCCCTTCTTTGCGTACCAAATCCTTAACACCTCCTCACCTCCTTTTCATTTACAGCAGTCCTTTTCCTGGGTTCCTTGGCCTTCACCACACTGTGTTGATTGGTACAGTCCCCTGGAGCTTCAACTCAATGTCAGCATTCAAATGGCCTGTTTTGTGTTCCGTCATGAATATTTTAATTGTTTGTTTTTTTCAGTTTTCTCCCTGAACTCCTGAAACATTTCCTTTTTCAAAACATTGCTATGTCCTGGAGATACTTCCTGCTGTGGTGTTTCAATTATCACTGCACATCTAGTACCTCCATATTACTATGTGTTTTCACCATCACCCTCATTTACATGTTGATAAGGAGTATAATTCACTGGGCCAAGTGTGCTACATAACTGCTGCTCATAGAAGAATATGAAGTTATATGCAGTGACCATTTAAAGCAGAGCCGGTAAATATTGGACCAGATCCTTTACTAGCCTTATTTATTTATTTATAAATTTAGTCGTCATCAATTATTATTTTTTATTATTTTCTCCCCAATTTAGTCGTGTCCAATTATTTTTAGGCTCAGCTCACTGCTACCACCCCTGCGCTGACTCGGGAGCAGCGAAGTCGAACACACGCTGTCCTCTGAAGCGTGTGCCAACAGCTGACCGGTTCATTACACCCTGTAGACTAACCATGCAGCCACTTCAGAGCTACAGCGTTGGAGGACAACGCAGCCCTGGGCAGCTTACAGGCAAGACCACAGGGGTCGCTGGTGCACGGTGAGCTGAGGACACCCTGGCCGACCTAGCCCTCCCTCCCACCTGGCGGCGCTCGGTCATTTGAGCGCCACCCCCTAGGAACTCCAGGTCACGGTCAGCAGTGACATAGCCTGGATTTGAACTTGCGATCTCCAGGCTATAGGGCATATCCGCACGGAGTGCTTTTACTGGATGCGTTACTATGACTACTAGCCCACTCTTAGCCTTATTTAAAGAGCCAGTATCACATCCATAGTAGGCCTGTGCCGAACAACGAACACAAACACATATCTGTAACTATTATGGAAATGTTGCTATTACTTGTTATTTTGAGAAAAAAACAAAAATGAATTGAATCGGCACCTGGCTCCAATAGGGCACATTATTACAGCAGTCTTTGGTGACACATCATCCAATAGCGGCCGTCTAAAATTATCAACATTTTCTGAAAGCATACAAAGAATGCACTGTGGAGGTTGTGGTTAGTGTATCCATTTTTTTTTAATAAAAAAAATTATGACACTTTTATAGAGTATGAAATGTTCACATGTCTTTCTGAAACAGTACTACAGAGTCCAGTCCAATGTCAGACCCTGTCCGATAATGAAGCTGTAAAAAGGGCGTATCTGAGCAATACAGTAGCCCCATGTACCACAGAGATAACATGGACACAAACAAAGGAGATAGCTGCTTCCGCATCCCGCGCTCAAACAATATCATGGACAGTTGCAGAGACATTTGCACTTGGATCGCATTATTGAGGAGTTTGGTGATAAAATGAGTGATCGGGAGATGATTTATCAGTATGCACAACTATGAAGAGGTATGTGATAAATGCAAGAACATGGGGTGGGGCGGGGCTGAAGATGGAGTACTGAGGGTCCTGTTCATATGCAATGTCTTTAAAACCTGTTTTACTGTGAAAAAAAACAACAACTTTTAAACAGTGCATGTAAAATAAACAATAAATAAAATAAATAAATAAATAAATAAATTGGAACTGACATGCCTGACAAGCGCTGAATGGACTGCAAAGGGTTAAAAGGAAATGGAGAGTCAACAAGCCTAGGTTATTTTTCTTAGTGTAGAGTATATATGTTTCAAAACTTTCTTGGGCCTATCAATAATATATAATAGTGTATATCATGAGTGATAATTTGAATGGCAAATGCTATACAGGACCACCTACCAGTAAATGAAAATACCGTTCACTGTTCAATGTTGGAATGTACTCATTACAAAATCAGATTTGAAAACTAAACACATAGATATATGAGAGCGAGAGAGAGATTGATTGGCATGTACAAGAGAGCAACCTGCTTATATAATATCATATATGGCCTTTTTTTTTTCCAGTACATTGGAGACTGAGACATTAAAGGTTGTTTTACATGTCACTTTATTGGCTGTGACCCTCTGCTGCTGTTATGTAAGTCATGAGTGCTGTTGTGCCAGATTATAAAAATATGATTAATGTTTGACATGTTATAGGTATTGAATTTGGATTTGTTGGGGATGGAAAAGGGAATGAGTCTTATTCTCATACACAGCATTATGAATACCCTTCGGAGAGAAAACCGTACTGTTTGTCTTTTGATTGCTACCCATATACTCAAAATGAATAGTCATAGGCCATAAGTACAGGGCTGGCTTTAGGGAAAGATTGTGATTTATGACTGTCAAAAAAATGTTGAATATTTGTTTCAGTGGTATATCTACAATGGTATTTTTCTTATGTTGGAGTCTTGCATTCAAATCCAAACACAGAATAGCTGGAAGGCAAATCAGATTTTTGCAGATTACACTGCATTGCTCAGTTGCATGGTTGTTTGATGTAGGCTTATAAATACTTCTTTTTTTTCCCCATACATTTCACTCGTTATAGAAACAGAATACTGCATTTTGGATTATCTTGTCCATACTCATTTGTGGAATAATCACAGTACACAGTAAAGTAGGCTGGGGGTTAGTTACTGCTCTTGAACTTACAATGTGTTTTCAGAAATATAAATGAAGCAATGTTCTGGAGGCTCTGAATAGATAGCATGGTAAACTTTTGTTTTTTATTTTAAATTACAGTACATGTCCATTACAATAGTGCTAGTAATGGAGAAAATATTCCTGTTTGGGAAACTGAGACATCACAATAAAAATAGGTTTATCTTGTCTCTGACTTGAAATGTATATGAGTAGATTTCTGTCAGAAATCAACACCTCATACCTGACTGTTGCACCTTCAAAGGTTTTCCAAAAAGATGTTCAACAGATTCTGACTTGGACAATAGTTTAGACCTGACACCCAGCCAGAGTGACGAAAATGAATCCATAACTTCAAACAGTCAGAATATGTAAATAAATGAAGTCTATTAGACAAGGTAGGATTTTGCTCAAGTAGCTGGTTGTGTGCAGTTGCAGATGAAGAGAATGCTTGATCAATAACATGTGCAAAATAATTAAGGAAGACGGTACAGTATGTTAGACCAAGACTTGTGTAATGCACCTGCCTCACAGGCATACATGGACTTCATTTTTTTCAGTTTGTGGGGATTTGCCTGCAGGCAAAGAAACAGAGCAGGATCTACCATTGAAACTAGAGTCTTTTTGAAACTGAACCACAATCTTTCAAAGCTAATTTACAGTAACTGTGGCACTGTTGCCCGAATCACATGGGTGTATGTGTTTGCACTGTCAAAAAAGAGAACTGGAATTTTAAGTGATAAATGTTTTTTTTTTTTTCTGTATGCACTATGCAGCAACGTTTTTTGTATAAAACTGAAATATATATTTCTGAATTTAATTAACTGAAACTAAAAGTAAGTAATAATTTAAAATGAAAACTAAACAGAAACAAATAATATTACCAACTAAATACAAACTGAAAAAAAAAAAACTTTTTAGAACTGCCCAGCTATGGTCTCTAGAGGACTGGGGGAAATACGTAGAAGCAAAGGCAAGACTCTTTTTCCAAGACTGACACAAAAAAGATTAAGGCCATCAATAGTTATCACTAATATATACTGTTTAATTATATACAAAAAAAAGTTATTCGAAATTACATTTGTAAATTTCACATTGTGTGTGATAATAGTAGTTCTGTGTTTAGCCTCAAGCAGGAAGAGCCTCATGAACCTCCTGTACTGTATACATGGTAGTGTTGTGTCTGAAAGGATTTTAATGAGCAGCAGAAGTAATTATGAAGTAATTTTCCCTGTGCTTCAACAGTATTATAATGGTATCTCTCTTTTAAAATTACAAACTGTGAACTCCCTTAAGCTGCAGACAATGTCTAGTAAGCATTTGTAAAAAACAGGGATAGGTTGTCTCTGCTAAACATAAAAACTAGGGATTCACCAAATCCAGGATTCGGTTTCGGATTCGGCCGAACACTTGGGATTCGGTGAACCGAATCTGAATTCTATAACCACCCAGACACACATCCATTTTAGTACATCCCTCCAATGTGTGCGGTTCTTCTTTAAATAAAAGACACAAATCTTTTGTATCTTGTGTGCATTTTGTATTTAATAACAAGAAACCGTTTGATGCTTTGTCTTAGACGTGTTCTAGATATCACACTGAAAGAAAAAAAAAATCGGGGCACAGAAATATATATATATATATATATATACTTTACAACTGTCAGATGTGCAAAACGTTGTTGAACAATATGCTTCTAAAAGATATTCGGCCCGAATCATTAAATTCTACAAGATATTCAATTTTGAATTGTTTCTTAACATGTTCTTGAGTTGGATTGGATTTAATGTAAGTTACATTAAGTAATTTCATAAAACGATTTGCTATATATTTTATTATTCAGTCAATATTAATAATATTAATATATTATAATTATTATTATTATATTAAGTTTATCTGAATTTTGATTAGGGACACAAATAAACTGTGGAATGAACTTATTGCTTTTTTTTTTTTTTTTTTTTTTATATATATATATATATATATATATATATATATATATATATATATATATATATATAGAGAGAGAGAGAGAGAGAGAGAGAGAGAGAGAGAGAGAGAGAGAGAGAGAGAGAGAGAGAGAGAGAGAGAGCAAGGTTTAAATATTCTAAGTAGACATGAATACAGTAGAATTTCTGTTTGCAAATAATGTTGCTACACTGGAGGAAATGCAAAAATTCCAAACCAAAAGTTTGGGACCGAGCAGACCTCCCATAAAATGAATGCAGGTGAACAGTGACAGAGGACGAGCATACACTCGAACATTTAACAAGTCCTGGTATAAGCCGAGGCCATGGGGTTGTGCAAGTGAAAGCCACAATGCACTGTTTTGCTCCCCTTTTTGCTAAGGCTCGGGGTGACACTGATGCAGCATGGTCAAGAACTGGAGTTACAGACCTGCAACATCTGTCCTCCAAATCAAATAAGCATGAGGTTTCTAGAGTTCATAAAACATGTGAAATGCATCTAGGTATGTTAGCTAGAGTGCATATTGCTGTCCAACTTTAGAAGTGTCTAAAAACCGACACACAGATGCATCATTGAGTGCATAAAGTTCTATGGAGCTTTTGAATTGGCCTTACAATGTCATGATGAAACATCATCATCTAATCCTGGTTTGTTTCTTGGACTGGCAGATTTTGTTTCAAAGATTGACCAGGCCATGGAAAAACACTTGACGATGGCCACAGTCTTTAAAGGCACCTCAAGATGAACTTCTAGGCTGCATGTTATAGGTTTGCAGGGAAAATAGTGTGAAACATAACAGACTGGTTATGTTGCTACTCAGGTGGATGAAACCAGTGACTTTACAAATATTTCCCAAAGTGTACTAGTTTTTAGGTACATTATTCCTAAAACTGGACATGCGTTGAGCGTTTTTTTGGGTTCACTGAGTTGAAACATGGAAATACTGAAGCTATTTCCACTGCCATTATGCAACAGCTAGATGCCACATTCACAGAAGAAAGTGAAAAGGCTAAAATAATTGCACAGGGCTGTGATAGAGCTAGTGTGATGTGTGGCGAGACTACTGGGGTCCAGAAGCTTGTAAGGGACAAATATACAAATGCACGTTATGTCCATTGATAGGCCCATCAACAAGCAGCAAGTGAAGTTTCAGAGGCTTTCAACATTTTTCTCTTGCTCTCCAAAGAAGCTGTTTTGGATGAAGTCGTAAAGAAGCTATTCAGGAGACTTTGACAGCATCACAGTTAGAGAAGCAAATGGTTTTTGCCGTAGCCTCAATAAGAGAGAGTTTCTATACTTCCTGTACTTGTTCCAAAAGATAATGCTGAAAGTGGATATTTTTTATGGGAAACTTCAGGCAAGAAATATCACATCTGTTGATGCTAATGCAGTGGTCACTTAATTTGTTGAAAGCATTCAGGACATCCGAGCATCTGTTGGAACATTAGAATCCAGCCTTCCTGAGAACCTGCCACCAATGCGAAAGAGGCCCAAATACCATTGAAGATTGTGACACATCTGCCTTAAAAATTTTTGGCATCATAATCTCTCATGCCAAGGAACGGTTTGCCTTCAGAAAGCACCTTGTTGATGCAAAATTGCTGCAGAGTGACCGTTTTGATGAGTATCAGCTGGCTTTCTCAGACAGTGTATTAGAAGAAACAGTTCAAGCATATCCAATGCTTGGAAAGACCTCTTTATTCATTGACTTACAAACCATGTATGAAACTAAAGATTTTAAAAGTGCTGAAAATAAATTAAGTATGCTTGAACTGATGATATATAACAACTTGGACAAAACATTTCCGGAGATTACAAAACTACTGAAGATAGTTATTGCCACTCCAGTGACTACAGCAGAGGCAGAAAGGTGCTTTTCAACACTGAAACGAATAAAACCCTTCTTGAGAAACAGTATGAAAACTGAACGATTAAAATGCTTTAGCCATGTTATCAATTGAGAAAGCCACGATGACTGACATTCCCGACTTTAATAATAAAGCAATTGAAAAGAAACAGATCTACTAGATATTGCATCTACCACTGAGGTCAGCCCTTGGACGCCACCCCCACAGACCCCACCCCATCAGCTACATCTGAGGTGTGAACACCCAAAAATTTTGGCCACCAGCCAGCACTGCTCTTACCCTTCCTTTCTAAAACCCTTGAGTGGGCATTACACAGCCAGCTCTCTGCTTTCTGTCTAACCACTCTCTGCTCGACCCTCTCCAATCTGGTTTCCGCTCTGCTTACTCCACTGAAACTGCTCTCCTGTCTGTCACTAACTAGCTAAACTCTGTCTGTACTGCCTCACTCTCCTCTGTCCTAATTCTCCTTGATCTCTCTACTGCCTTTGAAACTGTAAATGACTGTATTCTCCTGTCCTGTCTCGCTGATCTGGGAATCTCTGGTACTGCTCTGTTCTGGTTCTCCTCCTAGCTCTCTGACTGCACCTACCAGGTAACCTGGCGGGGCTCAACCTCCACACCTCACCCTCTCTCAACAGGAGTCCCCCAAGGATCAGTTTTGGGTCCTCTATTGAAATATATGAGTGGGGATATTTCAAAACCTATTAGATTTAATTGGATGTTAGTTATTTTCATAATCAAATAACAAGTACAACAAAACAAAAAATAAGATTTTAAACTTTAAATTATTTGTTACTGAATGTATCCTTCTACATGTGCAATTTTTTTTTTTTTTCATGAGCTTAACATGCAGCCTACAGCACTCAGTATTCCCAGGTGGTCTCCCATCCAAGTACTAACCAAGCCTGACTTTGCTTTTCTTAAGCATTGTATGGTAAGTTCAATTTGAAGAGCTTTTTGCCATCAGAGATGTTGCCCAGGGGTCACTACAAGGAAGTAGCTCTTCTTGACCCCCCTTTCTGTGAAGTAGTACTACAACACCGGTATATGGAATATGTTTACAATAATGACTCTCTGCACCTTTAAGTTTTAAATGTCAAGCCTTTGTTTGTCCTCATCACCAGTTAGGCTCAGAGGCAGACAGTCTTTTTTGCTTGCTGGGTCACTCAACACAAACAAAACAGTTTTACTGCATTTTAACACACTGATGTCTGCAATTACTGTGCTTTTGTTTACTTTGTTACTTCATGCACCGACTTTACAATCTGAATATAATGGTTTTTTCATACACTCTTTCTTCATTGTTAAGGTCCAATGCAACCACACTCTACTCCAGGCATAGAAACTGATGGCCGACTGAATTCAGTACTAAAGACTGGAGCACATCAAAGGCACTTGTTGTAGCCGACCAGATCGAGTTTTCGAGATAGAATAAAAAGGGAATTGATTAACATTTTACATTTATATGATTCCATTTGCTTTATAACATTGTTAGACTAATGTATAATAGCACAGCAAACAGGCTTTTTGAAGTGGAAACCGGAATATTGACAAAAAACTAATCAGTAGCATTTCTAATTGCCAATCAGCCTGTGCTGCTTTAGGAAAACCAGGGCTGTCAGGACCTGACCTCCAAGGAGACACCTCCCAGTGATATTGCCTCAACAAACAGAGAGCTCCCTCCAACATGTACAATATGAATAAAACACATAATTGGGAAATTGTGCAAGATAACATAAAAACTAAAGTGCAATTATCCTGCCTTGCACCTGTTGGTTGAAGTGACATTGCAAGCAGGTGGTTACGTTTTTAATTACTAACAACTTTTATTTTAGGGCAGCTCTCAGCTCAGTAAAGTTGGCTCCTGATTTCTGAGCTTAGAGATTACATTTGTACCCCACTTAATTAGATGTTTCATATAGTAAAAATACTGATTTCAACTGACAACTCTGAACCGACTGTCATTATGACAGAATGATTGACCTTTTCAGCTTGACATTCTTGGATTTCTTTATTTCTTTATTTACTTATTTAAGCAAATGAAGATATCATTAAGCCTCAGAACACTTTTTTTTAACCTGATGAGTTATTTATTGTTGAACGGTTTTCAAGTTTATACTACTTAAACCTTGCTGCTGGAGATGGCTATTTTATGTAAATTGTTTCAATGAATCCACAGATAAATAAAAGCTATGCATTTTTTTACAATATTATTTGGATTACCGGTATATATAGGGAAGACTATAGTGTTTTTGGGAAAAAAAAGAAAATATTTTATCTATTTAAAATATAAATATACATTGTAAGCACTGTTCATTTAGCCCACAGAGTACTAAAGAATGTGCTTATGATTAGATTAAACCTATTAGACCCATGAATGAAACTGTCGTTCTGTCATCAAATGACATTAAATCCATATTTTCACACCATGATGAAGGCTGAGTTTGCCGCTACGCGTTGGTATTTTCACACCCTGATGAAGGCTAGGTTTGCCGCTACGCGTTGGTATTTTCACACTCTGATGAAGGCTGGGTTTGCCGCTATGCTTTGGTAGTCTCTATATTTGTTTTTTTAGAACATGCTGGTCTCATGTTCTATTTTTAAAATTGTGTTTTTGGATATACTCCATTAATAAAGGTTTTTTACCTATAAGTTTGTAAGAGTGCCTTGGTTTTTGCTGGTGCCTGATATACCACATTACCTGTCAGCTTCTTACGAACACCAGTTAATCTTGGACTCTCCCTCATCAAGTTTACCAACTTTCCTCACTCTGCAATATGTTGTTTTCGAAAGACGAAATTTTTACATTGAGGCAAAAAATAAATAAATAAATAAATAAATAAATCCAATATGGTGACCAAACCATGTGACTTATGACATAAGTTATTTAGAATTTTCCATCTTCCCATAAGCATCTACCAACCTACCAAATCTGGTGAGTTTTCGAGTAAGTCTGGTGGAAATAAAAATAAAAATAATAATAACAATAATCCCAGCAAAACAATTTGGATCTGGAAGTCTAATAATAATAATAATAATAATAACAAAAATAATAGGCTTTCCCAGCTTTTTTACACATGTGAAAGACGATGGTTAATTTGACTTAGATATAAAAACTGGGATCTGAGTTCACTTTTATTTGTGCTTTCATTACACGTCTGTTAACGATCTGGAAAGACGGGGCTATACAGTAGGTCCTGTCTGTTGGGGGGGAATAGTTATTAAAATGGCAAAAATAAACATGGCAAAAGTAATTTACAGTGTATATTTTTGTTTTCAGTGGTTATCTCCAGGATTTCTATTTATAGGTATATATTGCTATGCATAAATAATGTGTTGCAGTATTACGTAATACACCATTATTATTATTATTATTATTATTATTTTATTATTATTATTATTATTATTATAGTAACAATTTTATGATATGGTTATTTTCAACTAATCTTTTTTCAACAAGATAAACTATTGTTTCACTTTTTTGATAGTCTATGGTGCTATTTAATCATACTTCTTAGACAAAGGAGGACAAACCCCACTCTCCTTAGTTAGCTAAATTGTAAAGCCTGCTGAATACCATGCATCACATCTTTGTAGCAATAAGAATGGAATGATATCATATGTTATTTCATTAATTTATGTCAAAGCTATTAGTAATTCTGGACAATTCCTAATCAGCCTTATTATCCGCTATATATAGAATGTATTAATTAATTGAGTATTAATTAACTGGTGCCAATACTCCTCCACCTTTTAAACGACTTTCTTGGAGACTGCAATCCTCTCTGGATGTCTGGTCCTTGGGCCAAAACATTTAAACACTGGGATATTGAAAAAAAAATGTAAACAAATAAAGTAGTTAAACGAAACACACCCAAGCTATGACTACCACTGTGTATTTCTTCTCTCTTTCTCTGTTCAGGCTTGGCAAAGCCTTCATTGAACAATCTCTCCCTCCCACCAAACACTTATTTCTTCTTTATATAGGATGTGGCCAGAGGCTAATTGACAATCAATCAGCCAATTACCACTTGGCAACATTCCACACTTTTCTATTTAATCAACAAAACATTTCATAGTTTTCTTAACCAGTTAAACATTCCCAAAGTAATTTATAGAGTGTGGCTTCTTGGTCACAGGCTGTCCCTCCACACCTGAGCCAAGACGGTTGCCAGCCAGCCACAAAATACATATTTTAAACTGTGCAGGGCCTCTGCTCTGCCACACATCCTCCCCCTCATGTGCTCAGCACAAACCGACCATTCCAAGGCCAACTTTTTCCCACCACCTTTAAAACACAACCATTTCCCCATAAGTCCCACATTATATATAGCAGTGTTACTATTTCTTCTTGCAGATGGATTGCAGGATGGGTCAGTCCACATTCCGGCACCTCTACCACAAGACTGAGAACCGGAGACAGGGGACCCAGGAACCATGGATAGGGCACCCGGAGTGATTGACTGACCAGTCAGCTGCAGCTGCAGGCAGAGGTGTGAGCCCTGGAAACAGTGCTATGACATCTGGTCTACCAGGGGAGCAGAATAGGAATCCAGATGAACGATTGTGACTGGTGCAGCAACCTGGGAATCAAGCCCAGATACCAGAGGCCCAGACACGAAGATTCCTTGACTGCTCCTCACCCACTGCTTCTGGAGACAGCAGTGGCTGTTCCCCTTCTGGGACTAGTGCTGGCAATGGCTTCTCCCCCTCTGGCACTGAAGACTGCAGCAGCCCATCCCCCTTTGGCTGTGGTGACTGCAGTGGCTCTATCCCCTCTGGCACTGGCAACTGCAGCGGCTCCTCCCCTTCTGGCACCTTTTATAACTGTTACCTGTAATACCTGTCTATTATGTGTGTTCTGAATAACAGTAATTCTAGAGCTGTTTTTACTTTTTACTTTTTAAATTTTATTTTTTTTTTTTTTTTTTTTTTTTTTAAACAAATTGCTTCTGACAGACTCCTTATGGCTAAGTGGAAATTAAGTAGGAAATAATTTCAGTGTAGCCCAAGGCTTCACCTTTGGTTTTACATTCACAGCACAACTCTGAAAGACTTCCACACCTCACAAATTCTAATTGAATTTGCATTGCATATTTTTTTTTAATTGTAGAATCATGTATCTTATGTCATTCATCTGATGACATTTCAAAATACTTTTTTGAAATACAAGTCCAGTCCATCTATCTTATTCAAAACAGTGTCTGTAAGGCATGGTTTATTTTGAATCATGACCTTCTAACCTTCAGAAACAATCAACTGTATTAGCTGCAGGTCTTCGGGTCTGGTGGGAAGAGATGTCATTTTCAATACTGATTATTTTCTGGTGTAGATAACTAATGTACACATCTGAATTCAGTGCACTGTGCTTCTTCATTATTTACGTCTAATAAGAGTTGAGTACCTACTAGTTTGAATCCTGAAAGACTTGCATGCTGCTTAAAGCAGAATATTATAGGCTGACAATGTTGGAAACCCACCATTTCAGGGCTACCAATTATCATATCTACAGACTATGAGAAATTATGACAGATTTAATATTCACATATTGTGCCATGACAATAAAAATAATGATGGAAAAGGATTTGTCCAAGTACAAAACCATCCTTCAACAGAATTTCAGAGTGGTACGTTTTTTTCTGGCATTCCTTTGGAGTTGCAGTCAAATCTGTTCTCCAGGCAGACTAACAGATTTATCACTTTTGAGATTTTGTATCTGCAGTCCATGATTGATAATCTTCAGTTATGAAGTATTGAGAAAACAGCTGTTTGCAAAATACTTGCTCTGCAAATGCTTCACAAAGTTGGCACCTTTCACATGCAATAAAATGTTTGCTTTACACACGCAGTACAGCATGTCACATGGCACAATCTGTTTTTCATCTACTTGCATAGAAGCAAAAATGTACAGTAAAGTAGATAAAGAAGGATTCTTGCTTGCAGGGCGGGATTGGTCTAAATAAGAGGATGGTCATTGTTTGCATTTTTCATTGACAAATGCAATATGTATCCATGGCATTCATTGCACTATACACAGACCCTTTGGTGCGCCTAGGGCTATTAGGTGTCTGTGTGGATCAGATTACTGAGGGTTCAATTCCTTGTTTAGGGCTGTGTTTTTATTTTACTAACACATGTATTTCAATACAAAGAGTCAATTTTGACTCCTGTGTTACTGCCATTCTATACTTTCTATTTCTAAATTTGAGTAAAGAGATTCCCCAGTATACACAAGGCCTGTTTAGTCTGGAATAAAAAAATTGGATTTTCAGTTCTTTTGACAATAATCCTTTCTACTTTACACATATACTTCCTCTTAGCTGGCAGTTGGCTCTTGTTTAAACCATTAATGACATCATAAATAAATGCCTTATAAAAAAACAAAAAACAATTTCACGCTTCATGTTGTGTTGCTACACTTCTATAAACTATAAGGAATAGCCTGTGACAGGTTGAAATGGCTGCATTTACTGTTTTTTTGTTAATGTATTTGTATCATTAATGAGGTAATACAGATACATGATCACCTGAAAATGAACATGTTACAAAATATTAATTCTTGTGCATTTTAAAATGTTGTAATAATAGGAACATATTTTACTGTGTAACTGAAATGTGCACAGTAATAATGATGAAAATATTTTAGCTAATCCTCAAGACTGGAGTGAAGTCCACCAATGCATTCCCAGTTCAAGCCTCTTGCCCTTGTACATGGTACATCAGACTTTTAGTCCCCACAGCTTTCTGATTAAATTGTATTCATATTTGTTTTGTTTTGTTTTGTTTGTGCCCATTGAACCATATCAGAAACTTCTTTTTTAAAGTACTTCTAGTGTTGTTTAATTTATGGTACAGAAAGCAAATACATAATTAACTTTGCGTTAAACTTTGCCAGTTTAATACTTGGAAGTACGACAGGCCATTGGGTCACAGGACAACAATTATTTCAAATACTGTATACATCATTTTTTGGTGGGGAAACACAAATTACCATTTGCCACAGAATAGTTCAACAATGTAATTCTGCACAGCAACAGGCATCACAATAGCTTTTTTTTTTTTTCCCCTAGCCCACCCTACCCTTACTGCTGGCCCCTGACCTCCTGTTATGACCTTGCCTGCCCGACCTTGTCCTAGCCTCTGGCCCTTGCTTTCGTATAGCTATTAATCTCCTCACCCTACCCCAATAATCTTAGGCTCGCTCTTCACCCATTTTTTCAGTTTGTACAAATTTTAATGAACTTGTAAAACACCTTGGTTAAAGGTGCTATAATAAATGCTAAATAAATAAATAAATACATCTTCATACCAGTTGTAATTATTTTATAGTGCTGTAAATATTTCCATCTCAAATATAATCCCTTTACCTTTTTTACATATGCACAGTTTGCATCTGCTAATACCAATTGGTTGTAATTGTCACATGTCATGTTGTATACTTTATAAAGACAAACGTTGCACCAGAAATAAGCTTTTATTGATAATGATCATACATTTTTTATGTTGATATATTTGATAGGTTTTATATTTTTTATATAATTTCAATAGGAAGTCGAATACGTTTTTTTAATGTATTAGTAACGATATCTTCTAAGTGCTGATTTGCTAGGGAGGCCGCATCTGGGCTGGAGCCAGATTTACTATTACCACAAACAACCAGCAAGAAGGCCAAATTATTGACAAGAGAACTCTGGTTTGGCTCACCTCTGATGACCCAATACTTAGGTCAGTCCATGCATCAAAAGATATAAAAGCAGTTATACATAACAAAATACTGTACCTCACTCTTTTACTGTGACTGTTTTTGATTTTTAGTTTATTCTAACTGTAAAAAATATTTAAGTTCAGCATTCAACCAATATATAGCTATATCACTGGATAAATTTGGATGGAAACCAGTATATTTAAATCTCAGTGGATACACTAGTCCTACGGTTAGCATAAAAAACATGAGAAAGACCACAACAATCACAGAGCAAAAAATAAGTCAAACTAAACTTAGAGACAGCCAGTAGTCCAAAACAAGGACAACAAAATGCAAATAACGTATTACTTCAATTTGGAGCTGCAGCATTTATTTAAAATTGATTAAAATGACTGTGGCTCTTAAACGAGGGTGTCAATTATACGAGGGCAGCCTTTATTAATAATACTATGATTTTCAAACGCTGCAATATTTAATTACATGATTTATGACATTTTAGAAGTACCGTGGTTGCTTATTTTCTGTAATACGGTAGCCTACCTCTATGCAGCAGCACTAACCTACTTTGACTACAGTACAATTATCGGTGACAGTTACAGAGAGCCTATTAGGTAGTAGTTGAATGGTCAGGGAAGTGCTGTACCAGCGAATCAGGGGTATGTATTCGTTGTTAAGGGGCGGGACAATGCTGGTGTGGCAGTTAAGTCCAAGAGTGAGACGTAGTTGTTTTTGTACACTAAAAATTACCTCAGAATGTAAAACTTAATTTTTGTAAAAACTACAATATACCCTATTTGTTTTTTTTTCTGACTGTAACTTGCTTGTTTTTAATTTCTCTGCAAGAGAAACCGAAAATAAATCTTCTCATAGATAGTAAGCACACTGTTTTTATTTGTACGGGAATTACAATTGAACTAAAAACAAAACAACAAAACCACCTATAAGAACTTCAGAAGGACTGCTGTTCTGTTAGTAGTTTATCACGAATTTTCTTTCAGAATTGTATTAAACTGTAAAAAAAAAAAAGAGTTTGTGTGGGAGAAGTTAGACAGCAAGCAGGGTTGAAGAGCATAGACAGCAGAGCTTTACCAGGCAAATTAAAACTCTGGTGCTTTCATTTTGGTCTACTGCCAAGACTGCTGTGGCTACTGACTGTGTATGAGGTTTCCTTGACAACAGTTGAGAAGCTGGAAGCTTTAATCAGTTCATATATCAGGAAATGGTTGGGATTTCCACACTGCCTCAGCAGAGTGGGACTTTATGGTAAAGGAATACTGCAGCTACTAATCTCTGCTCTAACCAAGAAGTTTAAGTGCACCAAAGTCCAACTGGAAATGACATTAGTAGATTCACGTGACAAATGCGTAAGGGAGGCAGCACCTGTACTGAAATATTATAGAGCAAGTTCAGCATGGAAAAGGAGGTTTTGGTCTCAGTTCAGCTCCTCCTACGTGGCACAAGGCAAGCCTAGATCAACGGAGGAAGCTGGTAGTTAGTGAGATACAAAAGCAGGAGGAGAAGATCATGGGTGTGTAAAGGTTGTTTCCCAGGCCAAGCAGGGAGAATGGATGAGATGGAACAATGCAAGATTGGCTGGCAAGACTTATGGACAATGGAACAGAGCAGGATCAGTTTCCTCATCAGATCAGCATATAATGTTCTCCCATGACCACAGAACCTAAACCTCTGAGTGGGTGAGGATCCCTCATGTTCTTTGTGGGACGGCACCAAGTAAACCAAGGACGGTTTACTTGGTGCAAAGTCCAGGTGCTGCGATGTTTGGCCTTAGCATTGGAAGACAAGCGCAACCTGACCAATAAGTTGCCACCAGTTCCATCAAAGCATTACACACAAAAGACAATATTCCTCCGTCCAGGAAAGCAGCCACCAAGAAAAGGTATTAAAATCAACTGGAAGCTGCTACAGACTGGAAGATGCTGGCAGATGTTGGTCAACGGCTTATTTTTCCACCTGAGATTGCCACCACTAACCTTCGACCAGACATTGTCTTGTGGTCTGGATCAGCACACCTTGTTCATATGGTAGAGTTAACAGTGCCATGGGAGGATGCTGTGGATGAGGCGTATGAGAGGAAGAAACTTTGGTATACTCAACTAGCTGCTGAAGCGGAAGAGCGAGGATGGAGAGTCCAGTGGAGGTGGGTTGTCGAGGATTTGTGGCACACTCTACAAACCGGTTTCTCAGAGACATCGGATTCAGTGGCCAAGAATTGCGTCGCACGGTGAAGAACTTATCTGAAGCAGTAGAAAGGAGCAGCAACTGGCTGTGGTTGAGACGGAAAGATTCTGGATGGGGATCTCAAGCACAATAGAAAGAAAGAAACGCTGATGTACAGGTAAGTAAGCTGGGCTGAGCTGAGTGGGGGATGGAGGGGGGTGATGCTGGGATGCCAGAATCACTGTTGAGTCCTCTTGAGGTGTCGTGGGCTAGTCAACAAGACAACGAGGATGGAAGGTGCCCACTTTAAGACTCCAGAGGTGTACCCTACTTAGCTCAATCCAAATGGTTGTCATGCTGATGCGCTGGGGGGACCTCACTGGGTTGATCCCCAGAGCCAGCATTCCAGCTGTTGTGTGTGCTGATGCGCTGCAGAGGCAAAATGAGGTGATCCTTGGAGCCAGCATTGCACTTCAGCAATCAACACCAGACAGAAGGATATCTACATCATCAGATGGAAAACAATACAAATGGATGGAGATGCAGATGGATCACATTAGTTTAATGCAAAGCTATGTCTTAGTTGGTGCTTATCTTGGCGAGAGCCGAGTTCAAATCAGCATGAAGTTCAACATCTACTCTCATGTAATGGAAATCATACAAACTGAATCGTGTCACGGTCAACATGGTCTGTCTCAAGAAGTTGGCAGCACTCAGAAAATCTATATTTGCACCGTAGAAGAAATCTCTTGCTGCCATAATTTTATTCGTTTTTTTTTAAAGCATCTTCCATGTCTGAAATTAAAAAGCTGTTATCCCAGAGGTGATTGTCTACTCATGTAATTACACTGTATGACTGTAAAATGACCAGCCCATACATAGATACTACTGTAAAATGACCAGCCACTATGTTGAAAATGCGTAGTTCATTTACATTTATTTGAAACACGTAGTATTTTATGTATTCTGATAATCCAACTCAATACGTGTACTAGGTATGCGTTTTTGATCCGGACAGACCTTCCATAGCTTGTGACACACTGACAGCTGTGTTTTGGTTACAAGTTCCTTGACCGGCTGGTGGGCGTATCCCCGTGGAACATCTTGCTATCAAAGGGAGCAACTGACACAGCCCCTTGCTGAGAACCAGGACAAAACTAGTCTGCGCTACCAAGACCACAACACAACCCCTTGTTGTGTGCTAAGGGAATAAAACTAAAAACAAACTAAAAACTAAAAACTAAAAATGTGCTGTGTGAGGAACCGTGATCAGGGATTAGCTGCTAATCTACTAGAAAGGAGCAGAGATTAGTTTAGATATTTTTTAATCCCATTTAAACGTATAGATGAGGAGTGTGCCAGCAGCACCTCCCTGAGAGTGGCAGCTGCCCTTTGCCATGTCACGGCAACCTTTTATTTGAGCTGTTTTTATACAGTGCTTTTGTTTAGAACTTTTTGTACAGTATGAATCTTGCCTGTGCCCCTTTGCTTTTTTTCTGTTGGAAACAATAAATCCTTTTCAGCTACACTTCACAAATCCAAACAGAAAAAAAGTAAGCACTGACCTCGATGATCTATAGCAGATTGGGCCCTATATTTCTTCATATTCAATAAGCAAGGCCACAGCTTGATTTGGTACCTGTCAAATGTATTAAATTAAAAATAAAGACTACAATCTCATTCTGTGGCCTAAAGGGAGTCACCCTCTAATGAAGCATGACCCCTATTGGTGACCAGAGGTTCGATGCTGGACATGAACTTCCCAGAGATACTGCAGCAAAAGAGAAAGTAGGGCAAACAAATGAACTTTGCAGCCATTTGGAAAAGGTGGAACTCTTATTAACTCTTAACAAATGTACTTTAATTTTACAACATAATACCTGGTACTACACTAGGTTAAATACTATAAATCTCTGATGGCAAGTCTTGTTTCTGATAGTCTTGAAGTTTCATAGTCATTTCACCTGGAGAGTAACCAACCAGCTGCTGCCACTAATGATTATCATGTTTTCCCAGCCAGTAAGAAACTGCTGAGGTGAAATGACCAAGTGTGAACATGTGGTTTGCAGTGCACAGTGAAAGGTGATGCAGCTGCTCCAGGCAACGACAAACACAAGACAGTTCACAGTTCCAAGCTTTATTTTCGCTGTGTTGCGTGTCAACAACACTTGTCTAATAATACTTGCATTTTTTTGAGGATGCAACATCCATAATGTATTGCACCGTGCTTAAAAGGAGGGTTACAGTTCAGAAAATAAACTACACAAAAAAAGGACGCACACACTTTCAACACAGTGTGTGCTCTCGGTGCAGTGGGGTGCAGGTTACCAATGGTGCTCTGTGTACTCCGGGTTAAATTTAGTAGTCTCCAATTTTTTACCCCGGTTTTTCTCCCCAATTTGGTATGCCCAATTATTATCTGTATCCTCAGCTCACTGCTCGCAACCCCCCTGTGTACTCACAATGGAGGCAGGAGCAGGTCCTCTGAAATTCCTAATGCCAATTAATTTTTTAGACTCTGGTCCATAGCGAGATCACCAGACCTATAGTGCTGGAGGACAACACAGATCTGGAGACTCCACTGCAGAACCACAGGCGCCCTATCAGCCACAGGTGTCTAGACAAGATTCAGAACTGAGCCGTGGATTCCCCTCCTGACCTAAGCTCTCCCTACCCGGGCAGGGCTCGGCCAATTGTGCGCCGCCCTCTAGGAACTCCTGGTCAAGGTCGGCTGTGACATAGCCTGGACTCAAACCTGCGATCCCCAGGCTATAGCGTACATCCACATGGAGCGCCCTAGCTCACAAATTCTTTAGCCATCTAACAAGAACAAACAGCAACAATTAGTCAGGTACAAAACAAACAAAACACGAAGCACTCACAATCCCAGAGTCCTTGTTTCCTCCCATTAATCACAACAAAGGAACCGATTACTGCGTCACGTCCCCTTAAAGTACCCTCAGCCCCACCCCCTCCTATAGCTAGTTCAATCACGTCTCCTCCAATTCATGAATGAAACTTTGCTTAATGTACCAGGGTGATGATTCCTGGTACCGTGACGCCATCCCTTTCCTGAATTGCCGGCTTCCAACTGCCCCTGGAATGAACTGCCCAACCATTCAGAACGGGGCACGCAATTCCCACTGTACAGTGCTCTTATAGGTAGAGAGGGAGATTGTTTTCAGATTCATTCGCTCTTTGTCACACCAAGTCTAACAGATTTCCTGGAAAACAAATACAAAGCAAACAAACTGAAAATGTTCTTTTACCTAGTGTAGTATCAGACTTTTTTAAAAAAAAAAAATTTAAAGCTTGCAATATTATATTTTCTTTTGAAACTGCACTTTTGAGAGCTTTTTTTGTAAATGGAGGGTTAAAAAAATTGAATTTTTTTAGCTAAAACCACTTATTTGGTGTAATCCATTGTAAACAACAAAACACATGGGTTACTGTAGCCTTGCCTTTAGTATATCAGTACATTAAGCTTCTATTATATTGTACAAGTACCAAAAAATGTGTTATAAAGACAAAGATAAAAACCTTACCTTGAAACGTTGCTCCAAATATATTGCTAATTTTAGTTTGGCAGGGTAAAAAGCCGGTTTGCATGAGCAGAGTAAAGGCCTATCCACACCGGACACGATGCAATAAGAAAATCTGTAGTATGACAAACTGCGCCACGTCAAAAATAATAGAATATGTGGTTTTGATATGAATGCTGAAGCGATGAGAAAAAATAAGATTGGTGTCTAAGCAGACCACCATAAAATGCTATGGTAGTCTTCGCAGTGGAAACAATACCTTGTAAGGTTAGTAACTGTTAAACTACAAGGGTACATTGTTCCCACAGTCGATTTCATAGGAGTTAGTGATTTGGTGCCAGTAATGTTATTACAGGAGTAGTGAGTTTCTTCTTAGGGTTTATTTTCAATTTAAACTGAATTTAGGAAGAACATGTATAGCTTTATTGCAGATTTATATATATATATATATATATATATATATATATATATATATAGTATATATATATATATATATATATATAACGCCTTTCATAGTGGACCACCATCACAAAGCACTTTACAGAGGTAGGCTGTGAATTGTGCATTATATGCAGAGTCACTTACAATAGGACATTGATTTAACAGCTTATCCACAGGATGGAGCACAAGGAGGTTAAGTGACATGAACTCAATTAGTCAGGTCACACAGTGAGTCAGTCAGCGGCAGAGGTGAGATTTGAACCGAAGACTTTCTGATTATAAGCCCTATTTAACCACTGGACTGCACTGCCTCCTCTATATGTGTGAAACTCAGCAAATGTCCACTAAACCACTCATCTTTGCAATTTGCAGTGCAAACTATTTCCCACACACCCCTGCAGCCAAATGCACTAACCTGCTGTGTTTGCAGTCTGTTATTTTTATGTCAAAGTTAATTCATCTTTTTTTTTCTCTTTAACTTTTAATATTGTGTATAGACTTTGCAAAAAGAATAGTAGCTTCTAATACTTTTTAGACTAGTAAAAAGTAATCGCACCCTTAGACTCAATAACTGGCTACGCCACCATTAACAGTAATAATTTCAATCAAACGCTTCCTGTAGTTATTGCTAACCAAAGTATTCAAATAGCTGACCCTAATTATCCTTTTACCTAGTGTACTTTTTAAAAAAAAAAAAATTAAATGCTTGCAATATTATATTTTCTTTTGAAACTGCACTTTTGAGAGCTTTTTTTGTAAATGGAGGGTTAAAAAAATTGAATTTTTTTTAGCTAAAACCACTTATTTGGGTTGAGTTAACTAGGGGCAATAACTTTTTTCACACCTGAAGATTGAAACTTTGGTGTCATTTTTTCTCTCAGACTCCCTCTAAATACTACTACACTGTAGCAGCTATTGATGATGTCATTCTTTTTAAAAGAAGTACTTATCGGCATTGAGGCGCTTTCACACATTGAGAAAGTAAACCAAAACGATAAAATAATATTTCACGCTGTGCCTCACAACGACTTAAATACCTCATCCCCCATGAGTCACCAATGGTTCATATTTAGGGGAATGAACATAAAGTTAGTATCCCAACAATAGGGGTTAAGTCTGGAGAGTACAAGGTTGATGGACGATACCCTTCTCCAGAGCATGCTGGTATCAATCTTTTCTGACAGTTGTAGCCCTGGGAAAAAGACTTCAAAGATGTTCTGCCACACTACCATTGCTATAGTCTACTGGTGACATGCAGCACGCTGCCACAGCCTGCTGCAGCCAACTATTACTTTTTTTTTTTTTTTTACCAGATGCCTTATATTTCCAAAGACATGCCAACTGTAACTACCATGCACACAGACATTATGACAAAGTCAGACATTCTTATCAACCAGCAGAAAGGTAGCAACTGGAGCCAAGGGGCTTTCCCAAGGCTCAAGTAACTAAACAGTCCAGCCACATGCACACCAAAGTCTTCTGGTAGCCTACTTGCTCTGTGTCTGGTATAAATATTGACCTGAACATCCACACCTATTACCCACATCACAGTTCCCTATAGTGACCTCTTTAACCACTGCATTTTTTTTTTCTTTTTCTGGCAAGTAAAAATAGGATCTAGTTTAATTTATTAATGCAAATTCAGGATTTAGTGAGTTTGTTTCAAAAGTTTGTTTGTTGTGACTGTATAGCTGATAGGCGTGTCGAAATGATTTTTTCTATGGTATTTGGGAGGCATATGTGAAGATTCATGACACTTTAATAATTTTGGAAGGAATCTGTCTGATTCTTCTATTAGTACATAGACAAAAAAAAATCAATAAAAAAAGCTTAGAATTCTGCAATAAAAAATCTAAACACGCAAAATCTTTACATTGATTGCAAAGATATTAGGTTGCCTACCTCAAAACTTTGAATTGAACGATCTGTCAATTGACATTCTATTTTGGGTTCGCCAGTCTAACAAATTAATTATTCAAAAGTCTATTGGGACAGTAAATGTCAGGTAAAAATATTATTTAATTCTAATTTCCATTGTTATTTTGTTGGTCAACAAGGTAAACTCAGGACAAGAGTTGGTCATTGCTTCCTGATCCAAGCTGTTTAGGTTTTTGGCACGCAGATAAATACAGTATTTTACAAGTCAATAAAGACCACAGGCAGATGCTAAAGTAAGATGTTTAAAACCAAGGGTCCTGAATTGCTCTGTGGTAATTTTGATGAGATGTTCTTGGACCTTTCCAATGAGGCAGAACTTGATATTAGTAGCAGATGTACTCCTGTCAGTTTTAGCTTATGAGACAAATTGTAAAGATCTTTACAAATGAAGAAAGCCTAACTCGGAAATGTATCTTTCTCAGCTTTTAGCGTATCTGCCAAATACATTTAACTTTTCCTGAGGCCCCGCTTCAGGTTTACCCTTTACCCCTGTGTAGCTCTTAAACATCCAGAGCTAGGAGGCAGGTGGTCTCTAAATTATCTATACAGACTAGCACCTGTTTTTCTCTTAACACCTAATGTATCCTTTGCACAGTGCTGAACTTCAATACTAGCCTTGTCTGGCCGGGTGTACAAAACTGTTATCTTCATAGCCTTGCAAATGCCTCACAGCAAAACTGTCTGCTAACTGTCAGTAGGTTATAATAGATACAAACACTGTGAGAAGGCTGAACAAAGCAAGAACCTGCAAGAGTCCCCAAAGTATCCACAAGTTTGTTAAGCAAATTTTTTTTCAATTTCAAAAGTAGATCACATCTATGATTGATTGTCCATAGTGTTCAGAAGCAGTTAGGTTAATGTTATGTGTACAAATATGCACATGCATAATTCTCCTTAGCCTTGTGTTCTTGTAATACATATAGTTCAATCTGTGTGTTGAGGTATGACACATGTTACTTTGTTTAATTACAATGATACATCCGTTACATTAATCTTATACCAGAGTAGAAGGATGTTTATAGCCTGGCATTACCTCATGGGGTATTGAACATGATTCATTTTTTTTTTTTTTTTTTTTTAAAGCAAATTAGTCATAACAGTAAATGAGAATATATAAAAAAGAAAAATACATTTCTTAATATATTTAAAAAATGTGTATAACAAAGATTGTACATTGAGATATTAAGCAAGCTTTTTATTTTTGTTATTTTGTTGGTGTCATGAAAATAATAAAAAAAAAAAACAACATCAAATTTGCTTTAAAAATAAAATAAGCAACAGACAAACCTTTATTTTTTATTTTTTATTAAACAGGGCCTTTTCAAAGCATCAGACCACATACATTCTTAACCAATTGCAAACTCCATGCTCTGACTTTATTTAAATAACAGCAGCTGTAAAATTGGGAATGCCACTGTTGCATATTAAATGGAATAGACTGGGTAGATAATTACATGAACATAGACGTATGTTCTGGTAATAGTGTCCTCACAAATCATTAAAGCATCAGCCCTTGGGAAGCTAACTTCTACAGAAATGGCACTTAAAGAAGAAGCAAACAACATTTTGAAATCAAATAAATGGATAGTCTGGAGTATGTGCAGACAAATCATGAGAAGAACCCTGGCCCCCAAGCAACCACCAACAGACTTTCAGTTGATGACAGCAAAGGGAATACAAATGATATGTCAGGACATGCTCAAAACAGGCAAAATAATAGGCTGAAAACAACAGACTAAAAAGGACCCTGTGAAGGACAAAATTAATGAGACATGCTCAAAGGCCCTAAGGATAAATCTTACACCATATTAAATGTTCACTTGATTTTGTACAGCAAGTACTAAGATGAGCATGATAAAGAACAAAACTGGAGTTGTATATAAAAAAAATAAATAATTCGACACATGGCAAGAATCAAATGAGGGCAGTCTAGCAGTTAGGAGGTCATGTAGTGGCTACAGGCCACACAATAAGTAGAAATGCAGCCAGATTACTAGCAAGAGAAAGGGAAATAAAAAACAGTAATGTAACACTTCTACGACTGAAACTGTCACGTTATTGCATTAGTGCAATGTAAAACTGTATATGTAGTCAGATTGGTAGACACCAGAGAAAATCTACATACTAGCTACATTTGAGCTTATGTTTGTAAACAAAGACGAACTTAAGCAGTCTCTGTAATCGAGAGGTAAGTCCTGGTCTTATGCTGATGCCAGTATTACTGACTCTGAAGTAGTTAGGATGACATTCATTACAATATGAAAGAGGAAATGTGGATTTTATCAATGGGTGCTTTGACAAAGGTGTATAAGATCATGTGATACTGTATGAAAGGCTTAGAACACTTCATTTGTATGAGGGCCACACATATACTGTAGGTATGCACAGAATGCATCCTGCACATCTTAATCTTAAAGGAGCTCTGACCAGGGATCTAAAACCTCTATTTAGCATTAGCAGCATTATTGCTAATCCCACTTTTCTTGAGATGAAGATGTTTTAGTTCTTTATTAATTCAATTGTGGCTATACAGCACTACGTTGTAGCTAAAAACAATTTATTTCTGGTAGTTAATTACATCCTGTGCAGTAAGTCACATGGCCTGATGGAGCTAGAGCATTAGGGTGAATGCTGAGCTACAGCACAGGAAGTGATTTCATACTAGGAAGTCAAAGAAACCATTAATTTTCTGTAGTAGTAACTTTTAAATATCTACATTTTTTTAAATTGATGTATAAAATACAAGAAAGGGGATTTGCAATAATAATGTTATTGCAATTAAGTGTAGCCAGTGATCATCTTAAGTACTTAGTTTGGTGCACCACATCGTACAGCTCATACATGACACCGGACTCTAGGTCTGATTACTGGTTGCAATACAAAAAATGCCTGATACAATCATATTATATGCAGACTATACACACTACGGTGATATAGTGTAACACTTCAGTGTAATTACTGTTGGTTCATCAATAAAGGTATTATTAGTCAACTTGGAGTATCTGTTGTTAAGTGTCTCAAGGTATATACACAGTCATTCTGCTAAGTTGCATTTTCAATACAGTTGTACAACAAAATAAGTAAACAGTCATTCTCAAGCATTTTTTTTTTTTTTAATATTATGGTTATATGATTATGGAAAATATGCTTGTCTAACACACAGCCTGTCCTGAAATAAATGAGAAAGGACCTATGAAAATCATTATGGTAGTTTTAGGGTTGGGGGCTGTGCTTTTAAAGAGTACATTTTATTAAAGTTTTTCTTAAAGACTGTGAACACTATTTAATATGTTGCCAGTACATTACACAGAGTTACCTAGTATGATTTGTTTTCCCATTACTTTAACTGGGAGTGATATGTACAGCAGTCATACAGTACCATCCATGCAATAGTAATATTTATCCCTCACAAAAAAAAATGCACTTTAGACTGAGCCAATGTGAGGTCCACACAACTGTTCTCATTGTTCCTTTCTCCTTCTGACATAGTAAGGTAAGTGTGACAGGACGGCGAGTGGTGACATCAGGCCAGATGCAGGAACAGAAAACAAACAAATACACTGCAATTCAAAAAGATGTGTGGTGTGCCGTTTTTATTAGACAAAAATAAATTAAACGGTTGAACAAAAAAAAACCACTTGCTCGCAGAGCAAAAAATAAGGGTTTTTAAATAAAACAAATCACAAACACAAATAAACCGGTCAGGCTGGGCAGTAGAATTCACTGATCCTACATTTATTTTAAATTTCTTTAAAATAAATTTATCCTCTCACTCTCCCGTTCTCCACTTCTGAACACCCACCCAGAGTGTAGAGAGCTGTGGGTTTATATACAGAGGACCATCTCCCGATTAGTAACAGTTACACAACTAATTCATTCAGGCCACCTTCTGCACAAAGTTTTTATTAGTGGGTGGGGCTTCCCATCCACGCTGCAACACACTAGAAAAACAAAACAAACATTCGTCCATGTCGTCAAAACAATAACAAAACACAGCTACACCATCAATACATTTTTAAATACATAATACATGCACGGCTTTCGCCGTCATTTAAATATATATATATAATAGATCATAATAATAACAATACAACAAAACAAATACACTTTGTAGTAGCAGGGCTCTGCCCTACCCCCTTCTTCTGCACAGGGCTCCCAACCCTGTTACAGTAAACATTAAAAAAGCCACTGATTCCCTCTGCAGTGGAGTTGTTCGCTCTAGTCTCCTGACCTTGCCCACGAGCCCCAGCCCTTCAGGTAACTCTATTGAGTCAGTGACCGCACACCGTAGACACTGCACAGTACAGGTAATTTGTCAGCTGGCAAGGCAAAAAGCAGATGGTGTGTTTTATGCAGCAAAGGTTACACGCCAATGTCAAAAAAAATTACGAAAACCCTTATTCTTGCATAACCTGCCATTTAAAAATCTGGAAAGATGAAGGAATACAGTCATAATGCTTATTGTCATAGCTTTGCAAGTATTCTCAAGCAGACAATGCTAAATTGTGCAGAATTGCTGGGGGTTGTAATTTAGACAAATATCCACTGTTGGGCTTGGTTCAAAAGTATCTCACTAATTACATTTCTGACAAGCTGCATTCAAACCAACACCAAGGTCTCAATATATAAAGACTTAAAAAACATTATTATTATTATTATTATTATTATTATTATTATTATTATTATTATTATTATCGTTGTTGTTGTTGTTGTTGTTGTTGTTGTTGTTGTTGTTGTTGTTGTTGTTGTTAATAATAATAATAATAATAATAATAATAATAATAATACATTAAATGCATTACAACCATTATTGTACTGAGATTTTTTACTGTATTTTCATGTTTCTTAAATTGTAATTTTCTGCTTACCTAAAAGAAGAAATGCTGAGATGTATTGTGTTAGCATATTTTATTGTTTAGATTTGTAACCAGTGGAAAACAAGAGCACATCAATTTACAGCTTGGATTTTTCTACCTTCACCACACTGATAATATCACTTCATTATCCATAACCATAAACATACTGTATGTACCATCATAGCTGATCAAAAAATGCAGCAATTGTTTCTATTTGCTACCTTTCATTGTGCCACTTATTTCTGTACTAACTTCAGCTTTGTATCATACAATAAATCAAAGCAAATATGTTAAAGGATATTAAAAGCAATATTATCAGGTCTGTGTATGCAATTCTGTCACATAATTCCAGAATAAAGCATATAAGCAATACCTACAGTACAAACAACAGTGTAAAAGGAGGGCACACAACATCCTCAGTAAAAACACACCCAAAGCCAACCAAGGAAACTAGCATTAAGAAAATAAATTCATACAATTGATGTTATAAAACTTTAGCGATATCACAGTAAAAATGTAATTATGTACTGTCTTAAGGAATCCCTCTCCATTCATAATATTTATTTATTTACATCCCCCACTCAGCTCAGCCCAGCTTACTTACCTGTACATTAGTGTTGCTTTCTAACAAGATGCTCGGATACATTGTGAAAAGTGTTGAATTTAAATCAAGGGAAGTAATGTTAAAACTGTACAATGCACTAGTAAGACCTCATCTTGAATATTGTGTTCAGTTCTGGTCACCTCGCTATAAAAAAGATATTGCTGCTCTAGAAAGAGTGCAAAGAAGAGCGACCAGAATTATTCCGGGCTTAAAAGGCATGTCATATGCAGACAGGCTAAAAGAATTGAATCTGTTCAGTCTTGAACAAAGAAGACTACGTGGCGACCTAATTCAAGCATTCAAAATTCTAAAAGGTATTGACAGTGTCGACCCAAGGGACTTTTTCAGCCTGAAAAAAGAAACAAGGACCAGGGGTCACAAATGGAGTTTAGAAAAAGGGGCATTCAGAACAGAAAATAGGAGACACTTTTTTACACAGAGAATTGTGAGGGTCTGGAATCAACTCCCCAGTAATGTTGTTGAAGCTGACACCCTGGGATCCTTCAAGAAGCTGCTTGATGAGATTTTGGGATCAATAAGCTACTAACAACCAAACGAGCAAGATGGGCCGAATGGCTTCCTCTCGTTTGTAAACTTTCTTATGCTCTTATGTTCTTATGTTCTTTCTATTGTGCTTGAGATCCCCATCCAGAATCTTTCCGTCTCAACCACAGCCAGTTGCTGCTCCTTTCTGCTGCTTCAGATAAGTTCTTCACTGTGCGACGTAACTCTTGGCCACTGAACCTGACGTCTCTGAGAAACCAGGTTGTAGAGTGTGCAACAAATCAACCCACCTCCACTGGGTAAACTCGGACTCTCCATCCTCGCTCTTCCACTTCAGCAGCTAGTTGAGCATACCGAAGTTTCTTTCTTTCATACTCCTCATACACAGCATCTTCCCATGGCACTGTTAACTCTACCAGATGAACAAGGTGTGCTGATCCAGATCACAAGACAATGTCTGGTCGAAGGTTAGTGGTGGCAATCTTCCAGCCTCTAGCAGCTTCCAGTTGTCCTTGGCGAGGCTTGGTTTTAACACGTTTTCTTGGTGGTTGCTCTCCTGGGCGGAGAAATATTGTCTTTTGTGTGTAATGCTTCGATGGAACTGGTGGCAACTTATTGGTCAGGTTACGCTTGTCTTCCAATGCTAAGGCCAAACATCGCTGCACCTGGTCATGGACCCAAGTAAACCATCCTTGGCTAAGACCCACCTTACATCCTGTCAAAATGTGCCTTAATGTTGCAGGTGATGAACACAAAGGACATGAGGGATCCTCACCCACCCAGAGATTTAGGTTCTGTGGTGATAGGAGAACATCATATGCTGATCTGATGAGGAAACTGATCCTGCTCTGTTCCATTGTCCATAGGTCTTGCCAGACAATCTTGTGTTGTTCCACACTCTCCCATCTCATCCATTCTCCCTGCTTGGCCTGGGAAATGGCCTTTACACACCTGATTCTCTCCTCCTGCTTTTGCACCTCATTGACTACCAGCTTCCTCCGTTGAGCTGGGGTTGCCTTATGCCATGTAGGTGGAGCTGAACTGAGTCCAAAACCTCCTTTTCAATGCTGAACTTGCCCCATAATATCTCTGATTCGAAGGGCAGCCTTAGCATCTTCCACAGCTTTCAGTTTGCCTGGTATAGCGCTGCTTTTTATGCTCTTCAACCCTTCCACTGCTTGTTGACTAACTTCTCCCACGCGAACTGGGTCCTTTAGATACCCGTCGTACCATCTCCCTAGACTTTCACTGGTTTCTTGGACACTGTTGGTATTGCCTCACCATTAATGTAGAATCTTTTATCTACTACTTTACCTTTAATTGTAGAGATGCTCCTTGATTTAGTGGGCCTGAATTGCATTCGTGCCCATTCAATGTTATTGGTTAATTTGCCCAATAATCGATTAGTGCAGGCTACTGTTGTAGTCATGGTTGTCATGTCATCCACGTATGCTCGAATTGGTGGTAGTCTTATTCCAGAAGCCAAGCGCTCTCCTCCTATTACCCATTTTGATGCCCTAATAATTACTTCCATTGCCATGGTAAAAGCCAGTGGAGAAATGGTATATACTGCCATTATTCCAACTTCTAGGCATTGCTATGAAGTGCTGAATTATGAAGTTGAAAAACTAAATTGCAACTCTCCAAAGTAGGCTTTCACTAAATTTGTTATTGTCATCGGTACACTGAAAAAATCAAATGCTGCCCAAAGAAGTTCATGTGGCACTGAACCATATGCATTAGCCAAATCCAGGAATGTTACATGGAGCGCCTTCCTTTCCTTTTTTGCTGATTGAATTTGTTGCCAGATTACGCTGATGTGTTCTAAGCATCCTGGGGAACCTGGAATGCCTGCTTTTTGTACTGAAGTGTCAATGAAGCAGTTCTTTAATAGGTAGGTTGACAATCTCTGAGCAATAATGCTGAAGAAAATCTTGCCTTCTACGTTTAATAGGGAAATAGGATGAAACTGAACAATGCTTGTAGAATCCTTTTTTTTTTTGGTATAAAGACTTCACCTGCTCGGTGTCATGCTCTTGGTACAACCTGTTTTTCTCATGACACTTTCCTCAATTTCCACAGGATTCGTAGAACTCCAGAAGCACTCTTGTACACTCTGTATGGAACTCCATTAGGCCCTGGAGCAGCTGTAAAATTGGGAATTCCACTGTTTCATATTAAATGGGCTAAATAATTACATGAACAAAGACACATGTTCTGGTATTCTGTTACTCTGTTTCCAGTTTGAAGTTCTTGCCCTTTGTATAATAGTATTTTATTCATCCTTGTCAGCCGTTGATCCATCACTCCAATCTGAAAGGGGTCTGCAGTCCTTAGGAAGTGCAGGTTCCATTTTCTGACAGCCGTTAAGAGCCCATATAATATGTAAAGCTCTTGCATCAACCAGCCCAAGAGAAACCTGCAACACGTACATATGGTTTTATATATATATATATATATATATATATATATATATATATATATATATATATATATGGATCTCATTTTGGACTCTAAAAGAGAACGAAGACTGTTCCAAATGATGCCACATTGCTAAGCAGATGTGGCAAAAACTGTAATTACATGTACTAGGGATGTACAGAAGGTCACATTCATATACATTTTTTTAAATACTGATAGTTCCTGCTTTGTATTCACTGCGTGGTGGGGGGATACACTACGCATGTCACTGAAACATGTTAATGAAATACATCAATTACAACAGTGGCATACAAAATATTGTTGTTTTTTTTATAGTCCCTTGAGTAGTGTGATTATTGACAGCTCAGTGGCAATATGTGATAACAGAAAACATAAACACCAGGGTATCTGCATGATATGGTAAAGAAACTATTAAGTCCAAAAATACAGCTAAAGTGAGCAGGTCTTACACCTTACTTTACACTATTGTTTAACTTCATTTAAATCACAGCTTATTTCTAGTAGCATTATTACAGTATTGTCATACAAAATGATGATTGAAGAGGTGATTCCTGCCAAATTAACAAATGGTCCTCACCTCTAAATTAAAAAAAAAATAAAAAAAAAAAAAAACAAAAACAAAAAACATTTCTGTGGCATTGGGTAACACAAATTTAGAGCCATGCTTAGGCAAAGATAACATATACAGACATGAAAGTACATTTATTTTATGAACTTGGCAAATATTAGATCAATGTTTTGGAAATCAGAAGCTAAGATATTTCAGTGACTAAATAATGCATTTTCAAATTTTCCTCAAATTGCTTCATAATCATGTAGATTTTTGGCAGGATTATTATCTTCCTCAACATCTTTTTTTACAGTTGCACTGACAGATTCACAGCCAAATGTTACAATTATCTAAGTTTGTGTTAAAGTGACATTTCATCTGTGGTATTGTTTTGGTCTTATCATCATTAAAACAGCAGTTCTAAATTAAGCTACCCTTAACTTTTTCCTGTTGTGTATCCTGTTCAAATACAGTTGACTACCTTGAAAATAACAATATACTATATAATATATATAATTGGTAATTAGTCTATATTAAAAACAGAACATTATGTTGTTTGTCTTGACCTCCTTCACTTTGAACCAAAAATGTTTCTCTGTTCTTTTAGTATTCTTGTACTGATAAGCTATACTTCAGACAACAAGACCAAGCATGCCAGAAAGTCCACACAGAAACAATCCTCACTTCTAACGGTGACATTTTTACACATTAAGAGTAAGTGCCACAGTGTATACAGTGCACTTGCCTATTCATCCTAATCCAGACTCGAACACACATTGATTAAATTATCTGAGACGCAAATGTAAACTGATTTAGGTGCACAGACCCGCTAAACATTTTAACAGCTTTGATGCAGAGTTTTTGCGAATATTAATCCAGCCTTGAGTCCACAAAAGATTTTCTAGTTCAGTTCATCTTAATCAAAGTGTGTTCTTGGTTATTAGATAAGTGATTGGGTGATCTATACAGATCCATATCTACTTCAGTGAAAACAATGGCCCATACTGCACTGGATAGTGGTAAGCAATTACTAATCTGCTTTATGCAATTACTGTACTCAGAGTTACAAAGCATGGTATTTGTCGTGTCATTCTAGTATATAAAGGAGAATGTTTTTATCTGACTGTGAAACCCAAGGATGTTTCAAAATTTGTGAAAAAATAATGCAGTATAAATACCAGCTAGTGTTATACATATAAGTGGGGACAATTTTATTTTTTTAGTTCTGATTTTTTTTGGATACATAGTTCTGTTTGTGGGTTTGTGGTGGAACAAATGTTTTATTTTTTTTTTTTATATACCAACACTTTGACTTTATCTACAGTAATACATGTAATGTGAACTAGTTTAGAATATCTATGTCACACATAGGACCTTGATTTTACATCTCATCCAAAGGATGGAGCACAAGGAGGTTAAGTGACTTGCTCACGGTCACACAAAGTGAGTCAAAACTGTTTTCCTCGTAAAAACATACTTTTTTTTTTTATTTATGAGATGTCATGTGACGCATCCAGGGGAGGGGAAAAGATGTTGCACATTTGCAACACGGCATCTCACAGTTTTAGAAAACAACCAGTTGATCCATTCAAACCCATTAGGAAGCTCCTTCACCTCTAATTCCCAACAGTCTTGACTTACACACCCACAATGTCCCCATTTCCCATAAAGGTCACTTCTTTGAAAACTTGCTGAAAATGTCAGCGATGTAAGTGTAAAAATAAATACTTGTTAACATCAACTGTGTTGAACTATACAGCTCTCAATAGAAGTTGTACTTTACTGAGGCTAAAATATCAAACCATAGGAGAAGAGATCTCCTTATAAACACTCCATATATAATACTATTTACATAATAAATAGACATTTTAATTTGAGGTAAGCAAGTACCTAGCAAGAACAGATATGTAGCTGTACATGTCATTTTTTTCACCTGTAGTCCAGGAAGAGACAACAGAGTTAAAAGATCACCATATTATGCGATTTCTTTTGAATCAGGAAGTATGTTAAAAGAGGTGTGCAAGTTAGAGTTCTAATTAAGTGATAGTGCTCGTCGTTAATGGCTCTGCTGTGTGGTAGCCGCGATTGGGGTTATGTGTCCCAAGCCTAACTATACACCTGACAACCTAGATTTTGTAATTGTAATGATTTGGTGGGTAGCCTTCCACTGAGAAATGCTTTAGGAAAATAGTCCAGAAATGTTTCCTAAAGGATTACATACATAATTAGAGAAAAAAAAAGAAAAAAAAAAACTTTATTGAAAAAATAACTTTTTTAAGTTTCAGAGTTGCTTATCACTTATTTGGACAGTTGCGGGTACAAGATCAGTTGCTTTCATCAGTGCAAAGTGTTGATTGGCAGATTTTGGTGGATAATAAAATAAATTAGGACCAATTGTTTCTTTGTTTAGTATTTGCTGTCCAATAGATGTGAAATGAGCTTTCATTACGGCAAGTCAAAATGAAAAAGCCGGCACTTGTACGGATTGATTTTAAATTTGATTCACAGTTGAAATTTCAGCGTTCACCTACTGTCTGATAGAAGCCCACTAGAACTGGATGCTAATTGACTGATGGTACTGAATAGTTTTTTAATGACTAAAATAATGCCAGGCAGATTCTGATCAAGAGAAAATGTTTCCAATTCAATATTGGAGCAACATAACTCATAACCCACTAAGAAGGTCACTTAAAAGTAAATAAATAAAAATACATTTGAAGCTACTTATCCCTTAAAATATGTATCTACAGACTGCTGACCATCTGGTCATATTTCTCTCAAACTGCAATATTTGTACATTTTTCTGGTATTCAGTTTTGCAACATTTTAATGTTTATCTTATTTTCTTATTTAGATTCCCCAGTCCATGTCTGGGTAAATTGTAAAGCTACGCTGTACAATTTTACAACCCTGAATGATAAGGATAGTTGGTTATTTGATGTCTGAGCCAATCTCAACCATGAGGGGGACAAACAATGTGCCCGAGGCTGACATGCCCTATTTATGTTCCGCATCTGACAAAATGTCAGGTGTTTCCATTGAAAGATAGCTGTTTTCAGTGATGCACATCAGCTTTCTCTCCTGAGTCATTGGAATTTACAGTTAGACAGGCCCCTGATGAATATTAAAAAAGAAAGTAAGGATGGATTCTGTGTCCAGATGCCCTTGAGATGTTCAGCTCCATATAATATATTTCTCAAGAGACAGTTAAATATGGTGCTGTCCTAGCAAGCATCCACTGGTCCCAGCCAAGAGAAACATTTAACGCATTAATCTGTCCATCTATTACATATCTATCTATCTATCTATCTATCTATCTATCTATCTATCTATCTATCTATCTATCTATCTATCTATCTATCTTATTGTATAGATCCTAGGGACTGAGTGGTCATGTGTGTGTGACAGGGACCATGTGGGTAGAATTGGTAAACTGCTAAATATACTTCCCTTCCCTTGATCTTTTAGAACAAATCTAGAATGCTCATCCCTGAAAATTAATTTATTTTATTCATAAGTACATTCTTACCCATTCAGACAAGGGGGGGAGGATCTCCCTCTCCTCCCTCCCAAAACCCACTGCTCTAACCTTGGTTCCTGCACTAACTTAACAACCTTGAGCCATTGACCGTGGGTTATTTCAAACACATCATTGAGTGATGCAAAAGCAAAATAAAATAAACCTGTACATAATGACCACTTAAGAGACCATCTAAGAGTATGCCACAATCTCCTGCAACCATTAGTTTCAATCACTATTAGTCTTCTGAGGTGCTTTATTAAAGTGTACTGCTGTTTTAAATCAATCATTACTGGTGTCTTTCTTACTTAGGCTACAGTTTATGTAAAAGTGTGTGGAACCATTGTGTGGGTTAAAATAAAAAAATATATATGTTTTGAGGAACATTGTACAAGTGCAGTTGTGTAACTTTATCTGAAACTTCAATAACAAAACACTAATGTGTATTCTCATTAGACATTCCAAGGGGAGAAACTGGCAGTGGTATTTTTTGTTTATCACTTCATTCTGTTTATGAATAGGCTGTTTCACATGTAGCAGATATTAATGACTGCATCACTGTCATGTCAATACTTTATTCAACTCCAATGCTGTAAGATGTGCTAGTTTCATTACACTGAAAAGACATCAATGTACGAAAAGACAAATATATATGTCTAGAATTAGTCCCTAGTATTATTTCATTTAATTGCCGATGTAACTTTAGACATCATTTTAATCATTAAATCTGAGGCACAGCTATAAGTCAAGTATTTAAAGATTTTGAACATTTGAAGCATGAAAAAAGCAATGTGGCCTGTTCAGAGTTTAACATCTTTGTCCTCGATCTTTCATTTTATTTTGTAGCATTTAATCACTGTTTTTGCATTTGCAACAATAATTTAACAAATAAATGCTACATGAAAAAATAGACATGCTGATCAACTGCACTTAATATTTGTTTTACAGAATATGTGTATTATTATTTAGGTTTGATGCAAATCAAGATAAATGCCACAAGTATGTAACATACATCGCCGCACAGCTGTCACAATTAGAGCTATCCATCTGATTAAAGAGTTGATCACCATGTAAAATATTAACAGTGTGTACAAAATAGTATAGCACAAGAATTTGCAATGAAATGTTTAATCCCAGTTTGCTATTTGATTCTCCATATATATGCAAAGATGTAAGTGTGATGGATGGATGAATGAATGAATGAACATAACAGACATCCCATGTATGTCCAGAATATGATACTCAGTAATCTATGCTGACAATTAGACAAGCAGTTCTCCAGATATTGCAGGTATGCATGATGCCATCCCCGCAGGGGAGAATAAACAGAGTAATAACCCCAAAAAAGCACTGCTGAATAAATGCATTCCAGACAGGGAATTATACACAAAGACTGTATTGAAAAGAATCAACTACAAATGATTTATTGTTTTTTTTTCTCCTTGTGATAAAAATCATATCTTAAAATCATGAATCATGATTAGCTGTATACAGAATAGCTGTATCTTCAAATTCTCATTGTAGCCCGGAATCATTTTGTAATCTTGTTTCTTAGACAGGTCTGATATCAGAATACTGTAAAATGCTACTGTCTGTTTTACTTAGCAAATTGTCCTGCCATATTGTGGTTTTCTAATTATTTATTTATTTTTATTGCTAAAATGATCTTGATTATTGTTAAACTAGTTAAGGGCATTAATGTACAGTTGTCATTGACATTTTTCTAGAACATTTCATATATATGAAATATAGTTCCAGAGAGCCTACTAGCCAGTCTCATGTACAGCATGGGATCCGCCTTCTAATCTTCAAGATACTGAATGGCTTAACTCACCAGTGAAATTTCTGCAGTTTACAGTCAGGGCCGGTGCTAGGATTCACCGGGCCCTGGTGCAAGAGTGAAAAGTAGACCCCCCCCCCCCCCCCCCCCCCCCCCAAAAAAAAAAAAACTCAACCTAAAATAAATTTAATTGAAGTTTGCTCCAAAAATGAGTACAAATAATGTGTGATTTTTGGGGAATTCAACGTCAGTTTCTTTAGCTGCACAGGTTTTTGTTTCATGATTTCAACTCTTAGCTCTTTGGTACAAAAGTCAGGCCAAGTAGCTGGATCATAAAAATCACATAAAGGTGACTGACTGGGTTACCAAGTTTACAATGTATGATTCAGTACCTTTTATTTGCTGCTGTTGTACATTTCCAAAATCCGATGTCTCTGATTCACGTCTTTCCTCTGGCTCAACTGTTGTTTATTTCTCGTATTAGGAGGAGCTTGTCAGTTCCACTGCTGCACTATACTTCCATCTGCTGTTGTCGGCCCACTTTTAAACCTTACTGTACTTTTTTTTTTTTTGTACACACATAAACACACATATTTTGTACATTTTCTCCTTTTTTGGGGAAATTTCTAGCTATTTTCTGCTCTTTTCGCTTTGAACAACCCAACTTGTGTTTTGATGGCATATTCGATATACCGTACATTATGTACTTATTACCACAACTGTGGAAAAGTTAGCTTATTTCCACCAAGCGCTTTTATTTATTTATTTACCAGGGGTGTGATTTAGGAGTTCGCATAGGGAATTAAAGTTGACCGATAGGCCTAAGTATTTATTTTTTTCAGAAGTATTTGTGATTATATACCTTGTTAGTAAATTGTTTGTTATAATCTTTATAAACAGCAGCTGTGAAAGAAATGCAACCCCCCCCCCCCACCATAAATGGAACATTTGTTTTTTAATCGACACTGACCTATTATGAAGTTTCACACTGAGTCCCGTCTACGTAGCTCTGATTTGATAATGTGTTTTGACTGACAGTATAACTTTGCCATGATTTATTTTTGAATGGGTAAAGATATTCTAGCATATCTTTGATATGGGCCACAGCAGAGGCTGGGCCCAGGTGCAGTTGCTTCCCTCGCGCCCCTACCTGACGCCAGCCCTGCTTAGTGGTCATACTGCCATTGTGACACATACATGTACTGTGCTATACTTCTGTCTGCACATACAGTACTACTGCTAGATAACACTATGTAACACAATTTTTGTTCCTGGGTAGTAAGTGTTATTTCCTAATTGCTTATGCCTCAAAGTATAGAAAATGGCTATTATTCCCCACAAACTTTGCTTTTGTGACCAGGACAGTGATATTTTGAAATTTACCTATTTCCAATAAGAAAACGGTCTTTTCGTTCACAGTCAGAAAAAAACAACATATGAATCCAAATTAACATGTATTTATACTAAAGTAATATAAAAATGACTACAAAAGACTTAGAAGTGAGTAGTTTTTCAGGATTTACGATTATACTATAAATCACTTTCACGAATCAGCCCCCAAATGTAGTCTCCCACCATGTTCTCGTTATACTGTCCTTGGTAGCGACGTTCAAAGTCCAGTATATCCTGGTGGAAGCGCTCACCTTGCTCCTCCGAGTACACTCCCATGTTCTCCTTGAATTTATCAAGATGAGCATCAAGGATATGGACTTTGAGGGACATCCTACAGCCCATTGTGCCGTAGTTCTTCACCAGAATCTCAACCAGCTCCACATAGTTTTCAGCCTTGTGATTGCCCAGGAAGCCCCGAACCACTGCGACAAAGCTGTTCCAAGCCGCTTTCTCCTTACTAGTGAGCTTCTTGGGGAATTCATTGCACTCCAGGATCTTCTTTATCTGTGGTCCGACGAAGACACCGGCTTTGACCTTTGCCTCAGACAGCTTAGGGAAGAAGTCTTGAAGGTACTTGACGGCTGCCGACTCCTTATCTAGAGCTCTGACAAATTGTTTCATAAGGCCAAATTTGATGTGCAGTGGTGGCATCAGCACCTTCCAGAGGTCCACCAGTGGCTCCCACTTGATGTTGTTCCTCCCCACAGAGAACTCGGTTCGCTGTGGCCAGTCCTGCCTGTGGTATTGCTCCTTGGTGTCCCTGCTGTCCCAAAGGCAAAGATAGCAGGGAAACTTGGTAAAACCGCCTTGGAGACCCATCAGGAATGCCACCATTGCAGCCTCTTGATGCCATCTCAGAAAAATGCAGATATGTATCTACTTAGGCAGCTGGAACTAAACTGAACTGGTGGGCTTAAGGCCCCTGTATTTATACTACTATTTATATTACTGGAAAGTTCTAGAAAGTTCTAGAAGTTAATCCAAGTTTACTCAGCACTGACTCTATCTGGAATGTTCTGGAAAATAGGTAAATTTCAAAATATCTCTGTCCTGGTCACAAAAGCAAAGTTTGTGGGGAATAATAGTCATTTTCTATACTTTTGAGGCATAAGCAATTAGGAAATAACACTTACTACCCAGGAACCAAAAAAAAAAAAAAAAAAAAAATTGTTACACGGTGTAATATTAGGAAATAACACTTACTACCCAGGAACCAAAAAAAAAAATAAAATAAAAAAATTGTTACACAGTGTAATTAAGTCAAGCTTTAAAAAACACAGTTTGGTAATACTAATAATAGGTTATGCTTTGAGCTTCCTACAGTCCCTGTTCATTACTTAATTGCAAAATTTCATAAAAATCACAATCAGTCTTTTATTTATTTATATTTTTTTTTAACTATAAAATTAATATTTACCTAAACACAGAACTGCATTAGTAGCTTTGGATTGGTTTGGTTAGTATAGTGTATTTCACTAAGACAGTCCAACTGGTTTCAAACTATAAGTAATTGAATGCTCTTTTTAAATGTCAATATATAATAATATATATGTAGTGTAGATGCATTATTTGTGCTCTGGACCACTCCATAGGCCAGTTAGAGAGCAGAAACAAGTTCAAGAGATATGCTTATGAATTAATACTGAGGTGAAACAACCTGTTAGATAATTAGCTTTGATAGTTAATACGCTGAGCTGAATGCTATTTATTGCATAGTTAATACTATAAAAGCATGACTGATAACTCAAGCAAATTTGATTTACCTGCTCTCTTGACAGGTAATTTGTCTGCCCCAAAGAGCATGTTTAACACTAATCTCTATGCTTAATCCAGGCCCGCTGAATATAGCACAAATCTTTTTTTTTTTTTAAGGGGTGGAACAAAACTAGTGACTTTCCTCTTTTGAGAAATGTCTGCCAGACCTTGGCATTTGAAAAATTGAAGACATTTCCCAATATAGCTTTATGTTATGATAAATTGGTGTCCTAGAACATAAATTCTTTTTTGAGGATATTATCTCGGGATTGCTTTGTTCATTCCAATTACAGCCAATATTGGCCTGTTTTAGATCAAGGCAGACTGATGACATCTTGCACTCTCAACTCAAAATAGACAGTGACTGAATGAAGGCAAGATATTCAGTGACAAGAAACTGCATGAATGTAAACGATTTTGTTTCTCATCCACAACAGCTTGGTGACACTTTAAATAACACTGTCAGCCTTATCTAGAAGGATTCCTTTACTTTTTAAATACCTTTTCATTTTGAATTTGTATATCTTCAGTCTTATTTGTCCTTCTGAGACACATATTTTAAGGTCACAAAACTTGCAAAATTGAATTGGCCGAAGGGAGATAACGGGTTGCATATTGAGATTGATTTTTATACTTTGAAGTTGTTAATGAACTGACGAATGCTTTCGGATTTGACAGTGTCCCGGGTGATTCCTAGTCGGGCTGATGGTTATCTTGAGGGTGAGACGTCTACTGAAGAAAACAGGGATTGTTGATTGAAGATTGCTTGAGTGAGGGGGTCCGAAAGTGGGGATATAAAGAGAAAGTTGTCTTCCGCGTAGATCCCGAACAGGTTTTGTAAGGAGGGATGAATGGGCATGATTTAAAAGAGCCTAAAATATTCGCTTTTACGAGCCAGGCAGTGTGGCTTGTTGCTTTGATGGATTTAATAGTGTTGGAAGCTGTAATGTAATGAAGGGAGAATTGATCGTGGGGAATTAGGATGTTGAGACTGGAGTGGAACTGCCTCTCGGGGTGAAAAGATCGATGATTAGGCGATTTTGAATATTTTGCAGGTCGCTATTCCAGTGGGGCTAATTCTGAAGATGGGGAATGGAGCTGGGAAGGAGCTGACCATGAATTCTTTGTCCATCTCAACTTGGATTAGAGACTCAGTGATTCTGGGCTCGGAGGAAGCAGAACGAAGATTTTTCCATCTAAATGGGACAGAGGGAGATTACAAAGGGGGCCAACCTAGGCTTTTAAAATGGGGCGAGTCTGTAACAGCGGGGCGGTGCAGAGCGTTTTTGTTTCTGTGACCGCAGGGCGGTGCAGAGTGTATGTGTGTTTCTGTCTCAGCGGGGTGGTACAGAGCGTATGTATTTCTGTGACTGTGGGAAGGTGCAGAGCGTGTGTCCTTGGGTGGTACGAAGCTTATGTATGTCTTGTGTGTGGAACTTGACTTCCTTCTATTGTTTGTCTTTGGATCAATGGGTAGAGGGCGTTACATTGGATGGTGGCAGCTGATTGGGAGCCTGAAGCAGATGCTATAACCAGGCTGTACTCTGGAATGCTGATAGATGGGGGCGGGGCCAGAGCTGCCTGGGCTGGGGAGAGCAACGGAGCTGCTTTGGATCACCAGGGTGTAGCTGAAACAGAAGATATAATTGGCAGATTGGCACAAGAGAGGCTGAAGTGCAATGGTGCTAGAGCAATTGTTCATGCCATCAAAACAAGGTATTGCTGACAAGGCATTGCTGGTGGTGAGAGAGCAGGGGATGGGCGCAAATGAAAAATTCGGCTTTTCCTAGGTAAAATCGAAATTATGAAAATATCTTTAGTTCAGTAGCAGTAAAAACAGGAAGTGTACTTGATGGGAAAGTCTAGTTAAAAAGCAGTGTTAAGCCTGCTTCCAAAAATTAAACTTTGCAGAAACAACAATTCAGCGATTTCTTAGTATTTGCAAGCAGTCTAATTAGAACTATACTTGAAAATGTTCCTTTTCAGAAAAATAAAATGAAATGAGCTTTGTTTTTTAAGAGTTTGCTGAGTGGCGAATCCTTAAACAATATCTGCTCCGGAGGCTGAGCCTGCTGGCGGGAGCGTTCTGATCTCCATAGTGCCGGGGCAGCAGGTCTGGTTGCTGGGTAGAGGTCTGCATTAAAAGTAGACCGTCCATGGGAGAAATTAATAAGATATTTTTAGGAGAATCCGGCAGGGAGGTTTCCTGCAACGTATACAAAAAGCAAAACACACAAAAAGCAAAAAGCAACAGAAGGAATATAGATTGTAACGTGGCTTAAACAGGCAGATAGCTTTGATAGGCAGAAGAAACATAGAAGGCGAGCAGCTCTATCTCCTGTCCCCAAACTCCACTTTAAAGTTAACATTTATTGTTGTTGTTGATGGAAGTTAGTAAGCAAATTATGATCAGAGCATAAAACACAACAGAGAACAATAGAGATGGCACATAAAAATAATAACCAGATAAGAAATTATGTATTATGAAACTTTAAATGATATGAAAGTATTCCTTTAATCTCAACCATTCACTTGCTGTGGTTTAGACTTCCTTCTTCATGTCCTCTTTACTGTAATTGACTAATTAATTCCCTGATGGTACCACACCGATTTGACCAACAGTGTCCAATCTGTACTACAAAATATCTTCAGCTAACCATTTGTTATGCTAACATGACAAGCATCAATACTCCAAATCATATATATATATATATATATATATATATATATATATATATATATATATATATATATAGATATCTTATGTATGCATTGTAAAAATACATAAATAAATAAATACAATTTAAACTGTGAAAATATTTGACTTTATAATCTAAAAAACAGCATGTCTTTTGTAACTACACAATATTTGGCATTAAAATGAAATTATTAAGTCACATCCATAAAATGCTTGCAGCCTAGATTACATGCCAGGCTGTGATTTATTGTATTACAGAAGCTATCATTGTCGATGAAAGAAAACTTATCCCGATGTCATTTCATACGTATTATCCATGCAGGCAAACTAGAATTGTATAATAACTGATTTAGTTCCTGTGTTGCAGTGGCAAATTACAACCTTTTCCACTATGTTACCAACATACATGGAGTGTGGCTATGTGTAGGAGGCAACTCAATGAATGTAACAATAATGTGAAGCCATCAGTCAGCTGGATGGCTCTCCACTGTTGTGTAATAAAAGATGCTTGGAAAAAAAGACCATACAAATTTATACTGCTGTGAACTAATTTGTATTTTAACCTCTCACTCATTGAAAAAGAGGTTCTACCACAGCGCTAGTAAAAATCATTTTATCAGGGTGGCACGGTGGCGTGGTGTTTAGCACTACTACCTCAAAGCACCACGGTCCTGAGTTTGAGTCCAGCCTAGGGATCTGTCTGTGTGGAGTTTGCATGTTCTCCCTGTCTCTGCGTGGGTTTTCTCTGGGTACTCTGGTTTTCTCCCACAATCCAAAGACCTTCTGTTCAGGTTGATTGGTCATTTTAAATTGCCGTGTGTGTGTGTGTGTGTGTGTGTGGTGTCCTGCAATGCACTAGCATGCCATCCAGGGTGTAGTCCTGTGTCTGCCGGGTTAGGGTCACCGCGACCCTGTAAAGGATCAGGATGGTGGATCACTTTACCAGTAATGATGCAGATAACATTATTGTAACCTGAGACATTTCACATATCCAATGATATTTCACTTCAGTATGTTCTGAACTCACAAAAAGCAGAGTTTGATTCAAAACTATTTTACTAACAGGAACAACAATAACAACAACAAAAAACAACAAGCTTGCCATATCTAGTCTATTTATTGTCAATTGTAATTCATTTTCTTTTAAGTAAACAATCAGCAAGGTAACCAATGAAAAGCAGGGGTTTAGTGGAATATAGCTAAGGGCTCATGGCCAATCTTAGTCAGAAAATACATTCTTAGAAGTCTGAGAAAAGTTCAATCTCATGAAGAAGCTGTATAAATACCTAGGGGGATAAAGCAGGATTATATGCAGAAGTTAATGTCTTCTGTAGGGTCAGAGAGACTTGAATGCATTGATTTCAGAACGTTGACAACCTGCATCAATCTGCATCCCATTTTACCACATGCAACTAATTAAATCGCTCTGTCAACAGTCATTGTCTGGGCACCATTGCTGAGACTAAGGGAGTTCAGGGTAGTTATGGCTCAAGGCCCCAAGTAGATGAAGCTGTCTAAGTCAGGCATGTGTTAAGTCTAGTTTTGATGCTCTAAAATCCTGAATCACGTAGCCAGTGAAGTATAAAGCACAGTGTATAGCTCACATCAATTTCTTTTCCGCTGAATCATTATTTGTTATACCTTGGATCAGGAGTGTCTGCCTACACATACATAAACCAACTGTTCAACAGTAGAAAAAAAGGCCTTTCAACAGAATGATGGCAACATTTAGGGGTAGATGTAAAAATAATCGCATAGTGATTTGTGAGTGCAAAACCCCTACATTGTAATGAATGGTGTTCACTTGGCATTCTGCACCTGCTATCAAAGTTGCACTTTGCCATCATTAATCCCTTAAAATTATATTGAAATGCATTCAAAGGTGGAAAAGAGCATGGAATTAAGAGGGATCTGGATACGAAGCGGGCGCAAACATTATAATGTGATGTAAGGAATTTGCCTTGCACTTAGGCAATTGCTAACCCTCCAAAAACGTAAACCATTGTAGAATAGAGTAAATAAGAGCTGTATAAAAGCAGAGACCTGTCATTGGCTTTAGGATAGCTGGTACACTTCCCGATGTGGTGGCACTTGGCTCTAGTTAAGGACAGGCAGAAACACGTTCGAAGGAGAAGGGCAAGACAAGATGACCCTGCATATTCAATCCCAGGATCACTTTGTTTGGGATGCCTGAGGATGCGGTGCTAAAGTGTTATCATATCACTCCGCAGGTCATCCTAGGCCTAATAGCTGAACTGAGGGATGAGCTACACCCCAGCGTTGATCTAGGGACTGCTATCCCTGCACATGTGAAAGTGATGTGTTCTCTGCACTACTTAGCATCTGGTTTCTTTCAGACCACAATTGGAATGGTTGGAGGGATAGCCCAATTGACCTTTTCCAGTGCCAGGCAAATTTCTGGATGTTATGCTGAAAAGGGCAGGCCAATACATATAATTTCCTAAGGATACTAGCATAACTGATGTTGTCTGAGGCTTTTCCAAACAAATATATTGAGGGACCTCCGTGCACCAAGAGGACTTTGCTGCCCTTTCTCTGACATATTTTTTTGTTTATTTATATTTTCGTGCTCCACAAGTGTCATACAGCATCTGCTACATTATAACAGGGTGGATTTTTTTGTATTTGTATGCACGTTTGTCTTGAATTTTCACTTATACATATTTCTGTTTTGCACCTCAGTTTTTACATTCATATGTGAAGATTTAGAATTGAGCACCTTATTTTTGTATATGTAATTCCACCCCTGCGTCAATTATGTATATTTTCTTTTAAAATGAATCAGCAGTGGGCGTGTAGTGGGAAAAGCCTGTTCCCCAGACTGTGGTAGTCCTCGTGTGATTGGGTGAATTTAGGTTTTATGTCGTAACTTCCTTTTTCTTTCTTTTAAAAGATTCACAGTGTTCCCCCTTGTGTGTTAGACTCTGGCAGTCACGGTTGGAGCTGGTGGCTGCAGAGAATAAACTGAGCAATTAAGAGGCAATGTACATGCTGAGTTGGAAAGCACTCGTTTGCAAGATGTTGTGCATTTTGGGTATCTGTAGCGGTGAGATATTTGTAGCAGACAGCTCTTTTTCTGAGGAACTCGGTTTTGAAAAAAAAGCTCCACTGCCATCCCTAACTCCAAGGGCAAGCCTATCTTTTTTGTTTTCACTTTTATGTTGAGCACTGTTTGTTTAGTTTTTTATGTATGTGTTTAATTTGGGAACCTCCTGTCTTGTCTAGTGCTGTTTGTACGTGTCTTAATACGAGAGAGAAAGAAAACAATGTATTCTTGCTCTAAATGAGTTTTTGCTGTATTAAACTATGTTACAGTGTAATGCCTGAGAACGACTAAACTCTTGAAACAGTGTAGCGAATTGAAGTATTTGGCTGAAACACACAGCAACAGTTTGTGCATTATGAGAATTGAAACAAAATTGTGTTTTAAACAAATGTGATTATTTCACATCCCTGGCATTTTTATTGTGTGTTTGTGTTGTACTTGGTCAATACCTTATCCTTTGGCCCAAATAAAAGAACCTGGTGCTAACAACCTAAAATCTTTAACTTAATCTGAAGGTAGTGTCTTCAGTGGCATAGATGGCTACCATAAATTATATACAGCTTAGCCCTTGTTACAGTTCTCTGTATTATTAACTTCGTCACCTCTGGGCTGCAAGTGCAGCCACTAAATAGACTGATGCATGATTTATAAATACTCTCTTGCAAGGTAAAAAAGGGAATATTTATGTGATGATGCTTTTATTTACATTGCACATACTCCTACTCAATTAAATGTAAATACAAATGTGTGGAATTTCACCTGATCAAATCACCAAACTGAATAAGAACAATTTATTGGTAACAATTTATTTGCAACTTTATGTTCAGTGTGAATATCAAAGTGGTTTTAAGATGGTGGTGGTGGTGGTAGGGGCTTTACAACAGTAGATACAGTGCCACAGATAAGGGCATTTGTTGTTCTTGAATTCTAAAACCCCTTTCACACTGGCTCTCCTACCCGGTTGGGCCGATGGTTCAATCCAGAGAAGCTTGGATGGAAGCATTTATAACAAGCTGCTTCCAGGGCATTGATACTCACGTTGTTTACTTGCTTCTGTCACCCAGGTCAACCCTGCTTTATCAATCATGTAGCTGACCCACATGACACTGGGACCTGACCCAGGTAGAGCATGCCAGTGTGAAAGGGGCTTAAGATTACTAGAGAATATACACTTTATCCTTGCATGTTTCTCTCTGCCAATAATGAGTCAGTGCTTGAAGCCTTTCCTCCTTAACTGTAAACAAGCTCAGAACTGATTGCTGACCATATAACATTTCCTATAGTGAAAATGAAGCAGACTATCTCAAAAGTCACACTATGGGTCCTATCTTGGGCTTTAAGGGGAAATATATATATATATATATATATATATATATATATATATATATGGTGTGGCCCATATGGAGTTACTTTTCTCAACTGTTTCTTAGTAATTCCAGTTACTGTAGGTATAGTAAAATGGGCCTAACTAAAGATGACAGAAGTCAGTTAAATCCTTATTTTAATATGATAACATATAACTCTTCCATGAATACAATGAATAAATATGGTTTGAGGTTTGAAAATAAACAGCACTTCTAAAAAAGATGGGATGGCATATTTTGAACTTAGTAGCATAGCGTCTTAAATACAGTTATTCTATTTTGTTTCAAAATCTTTAACCTTTCAGCCATATTCCCCAGTTTTGGAAGTTTATTCTTCTTTAAAATGGAATATATTTTATCTCTCAGTTGAGATTACCAGCTCCTAGTAGAAAACATGCATTTTGTGGGGTAAAATCATCAAGGTATAATTTCCATTGCTTTGTCATGCTTAAGTCCTTTGGCTTTATGCACGGCTGCTGTAAATCATAGGGAAGCTATACAACTGAAGTACTGAATGTATCACCTGAAAATTTATAGAGTGTGATATTTGTTTTGTGATATATTATCTGACAGTTCTTTTAGCAAATATATCTCACACATTGCTTTCAATTTTGCCAGGGTCCCAGTGGAGCATTGAAAGCATTTTGTGTAATAGATGTGCAACAATAATAAAAAGTGACCTGGAGGGTATGTGATTTTTCTGGGACATTTATTTCATGTCTTGTTGCAGAGGAATACGTTTCAACTTGACAGCTGAAAAAGTACACATATCTTTCCAAATGCAACTGAATAGATGCAAGAACAATGATAACAAAATCCTCCAGGAAGGAACTACAGATCATACTGATACATATATACACAATAAAGCTAAACAATTTTTATACGCTCACTGGATAGCTGCATTATTGTCAAGGAAGTGTTTCTGGGTAGACATTCAGCATTGTGTGTTGAACTTGATCATCAGTAATGTTCAGTAGAAAATAGGTTGTTATTTGGCCTGCTTTGGATGACCCAGCCTTGTGTGCATGTGCGAATGGATGGGGGGGGGGGGTCCTAATAACGTTGCCACTGAGTATTATATATAGGGCTTTTTTTTCTTCAATTGGAAATGCCTACTTTGAATATCACCTCACTGCTGCAAATTGCACACTAATCATGAGGACTGAAGATCAACATGCGACCCCTATTCTCTTTTCACCAGCCTAAATCTAATCAGTTGGCGTTACTACTAACCCTGGATGCAAGGACCCATCTAAGTTGGTTCCTGACTCTTCCCATGACTACATCTGGCTGCACACAACTAAGTAATAAGACCCAACACAGAGAGCATTATCAGACATTATATAACCGTTTTGTCATATAATGCATGGTTATGCTGGATGTGAAGGGTCTTATTGCTTATATATGTCAATGTTTCAGCACAATTATTTATAATTGTTATTGATTTTAACTGAATTGATTTAGGTTTTCCTTTTTTATGTATCCTTCCACATAAGCACTCTAAAATGAATGTTCTGTAAATATAGTCCTCCATATCAACGATCTCTATTAAATGAGTGTACAAACAGAGAACAAAAGATTGTGAAAACTGCATTATTATTACTCCATCCATTTTCATTAACTGAATAACCTGGCAGACTCAGGCCAGTCAATCACAGGGCATCTTTGAGTGACCAATCAAACTTGAACAGCATGTCTTTGGAGAAAACTGGAGTACCTGGAGAAAAAGCATGTGAACATGGGGAAAACATGCAAACTCCACACAGACAGACCCCTAGGCTGGAATTGAACCCAGGGCCCTACTACTGAGGGGCAGCACTGCTATCCACCATGCCATCCTGCCACCACTGTTATTACTATTATTATTATTAATATTAATAAATGATAACATTTAAATGACTACAGCAGTATTGCGTAACCCCCGACATGCCGCTGAAGCATCTTACTGTGATGCACTTCATTAGTTTGACTCCATGTGGGGTGCAGGTGGGAGGAATGTGTAAGGAACATTGACAAATCTACTGTGTACAGTATATGCGTATACTGAAATAGCAGCATGTTTCTTAACAAAAGCAAAAGGCGGCTATGTATTAATAGTCAGTTATTTTGCAAAAGAAGGTAAAGCTATATTTTTTTTTTACTGCACTGCAACATGGATAAAACAATTAATTCATTATTTACCTATCTTTGAAGGTCTAACATTGGCACTTCTAAAAATTAACTGCTGGTTTCACAAAACAAACTGATGGAGAGATTTGAAATACATGTCTATACTGTACATAACAGTTAACTGAGACTACCACTGCTAGTAGTACTGTGGTAGAGTAATACTGGTTAAATTTGGATAGACCCACGTATATTAAGTATAACTCCATATTCCGGCTTATTCTTCCAAAAAAAAAGAGAAATACAAAAATAACATACTTTATTTGCTAGAAATTGATGTTTCAAAACTATATATATATATAAACATGTCTGCAACACAACAACCATGATTTGACAGTACCAGGACGCAGCAAAGATAACCTAACGTGGATTTCACACTCCAGGCAACGAGAATGGACTGTAATGGAATGGTGTAAAAGAAATAAGATTGACAGCTAAGGACTTGAGCAATAAATAGAACAGAATAATAGATCACAGAGGAAAAATAATATCTGCTACTCCAAGCTGTATGACAAAGTCCCTTGAAATTACACAACAAGACAATATTGATATACCTGATTGAAATATATGTTGAGAGATGAGATCTTCCAAGATGACAAACGTCATTTCCACAACAGCTGCATGATGGTAAAGTTGTCTGGTACGTTTAGTTCCAGAAGGCAGGTAATCAAGCAAAATGAAACATCAACAAAGTAACATTTATTAAACAAAATTGTGAAAAACATTTAACATGTAGTGGTCAATGTTACTATTAACTGAACTGCAAATTACAAACATTTCTGTTGAATGCCCTCTGGCATTAAATTGCATGAATGATTTCAGCCTCTAAGTCAGCTGCTTTGAAGGGTCTGGGAGTCAAATTGGCATATAGGTATTCTTAGCGCTGTTCTAAAGGAGTATTTAAGAACCAAACTGTTCTAAAGATGTTGTTGGCAATTAATTTCAATTGCTGTTATCACATTTTATTAATTTTTATTTTTCCAGTTATGTAGTACTTCCCAGCGACAGCGAGTGGGAGAAGTACAGGCGTGGAAAAGTACAGAGCAGTTTAGAAGCAGAAAGGAGAAATTGCATCTTGAATTGCTTTAATCAGCAGCAGCTCAAAGTCAAACAGCCGTGTGTATTTTTCTGATAACAAACAAGCTGAAACTCGGAGCAGCTGATTCAAATTCAGCGCCGTTCTGAGACACGGGCGAGGGGAGGAGCCAACAGGAACAATGCAGTTAAACGAGGCAGTCTTCCCAGCGATAACGAGTGGGAGAAGTACAGGCATGGAAAAGTACAGAGCAGTTCAGAAGCAGTTTGAAAGCAGGCTGACAGCTGCAGAAGAAACTAAACTTCAAAAAAAAGTGTTGGTGTCAAGCCAGTAATCTGTGAGACCTGCTTGATGTGGGAAATCCGAGAAAACCCAGCGGAGCTAAACCAAGTGTGCGTAAATTGCCGCGCGATCCAGGATTTGCATAAACTAGTAAGTATGCTAGAAATGGAGCTGGAAGATGTGAGACAGCAACAGGATCTTGAGGAACTGGCACACCCACAATTCATGGAAGTCTGCATCACCCCTAACAGACTGAAAGCCACCAGGGAGATAGAAGGTAAGAACAGCTGGGTTCAGGTAGGCAGAAGCAGGGAAAAAAAGAAACTTCGTCAAACACAACCACCAGAAATCAAAACAACCAACAGATTTGAGTCACTTCAGAATTTTGATGAGCAGAACCAACAACAAGAGAATGAAAGGAACAACATCCAGGATCCCATTGACAGTGGTGACCAGACAACAAAAAGAAGGGAGGTCATGACTGTTGGGGACTCCATATTGAGAAACACAGCAAGTTCAATTCGCAGTTTGGACCCCCTTACTACAACAGTGTGCTGCCTTCCGGGAGCCTCGGTCAAGCACGTCACTGAGAACTTGGACAGGCTCCTAGAACAAACAGGAGATGACCCGGTAGTAGTCGTCCACATCGGTACAAACAACAAATCCCTGCAAAACAAATTCAGAGAGCCAGGAAGGAAATTAAAAGAGAAAACCTATCTTGGTCATTGGACCACATTCTACAACAAGAACTATCTGTATAGACGGGATGGACTGCATTTAAATAACAAGGGAACCAGTCTACTGGGAGAAAAGATCCTTGAGCAGGTTCAGAAGCATTTAAACTAGAAAGGAAGGGGGGAGAAATCAACAAAAAACAGAAGGGAGACTGCATCAAAACAAGAACAACGACTCAGGTAAGACAACCATTAAATGTATTTATCTAAACGCTAGAAGTATCAGAAACAAAATTCTAGAACTTGAAGCTACAGCACTAACAGGTAACTATGATGTGATAGGTGTTACAGAAACGTGGTTGTCTGAGAGTGATGGGGACGAATATAATATTTGTGGGTATACATTGTATAGGAAAGACAGGCAGGACAGAAGAGGAGGAGGGGTAGTGCTATACATAAGAAACAGTCTTGAAGCCCAGGTGTTAAACCTGGACAAAGAAAATAAAATCGAATCAATATGGGTCAGAATAATGGACAAAAATTCAAAGGGCATAATAATAGGAGCATGCTATAGACCGCCAGATTCAGACAGTGAGCACAATAATCTGTTATACAATGACACTAGAAATGCGTGTAGCAAAGGAGAAGCCATACTAATGGGGGATTTCAACTTTCCCCACATAAAATGGGAAAACCCGGTGGGTAGCGCGAAGGATGAAATAGAAATGGTGGAAATGACAAATGACTGCTTCCTAACACAATTTATCAAGGCACCGACTAGAGGGGAGGCATGCCTTGATTTAGTCTTTTCAAATAACGAAGATAGAATAACTAAAACAGAGGTCAAAGAACCACTGGCAAACTCAGACCACAAGGTTTACAAGGTAAAGGTTTACAATTTTAGAAAAGCAAACTATGAAGGTATGAAACAGAGACTAACAGAAGTAGATTGGAGTAAAATAGAGAAAACACCCACAGAAGAAGGATGGTTGTTCTTCAAAAATGTAGTACTAGAGGTGCAAAACAATTACATCCCTAAAGTCGACAAATCTAAATGTAAAACTAAATTGCCAAAATGGTTTAATAGATCAATTAAAAAAAATATTCAGCGAAAAAAGGCACTATACAGAGCATTAAAAAAGGACCAAAAAGAAAGTACGCAGAAAGAGTACACAGAACTGCAAACGCAAGTCAAAAAGGAAGTTAGAAAGGCCAAGAGAGAAATAGAAATGAACATTGCTAAGGGAGCTAAAACCAATTCCAAAATGTTTTTCCAATATTACAACAGCAGGCGAACATTCAAAGAGGAGATTAAATGTTTAAGAGATACAAATGGCAAAATCGCAGATGAATAAAAAAACATAGCAAATATATTAAATGATTACTTTTCACAAGTTTTTACAAAGGAAGATACTGACAACATGCCCCACATATCATCCAGTTCCTATCCAGTTTTAAATAACTTTAGCATAACTGAGGCAGAAGTGTTAAAGGGACTAGGAGCTCTTAAAATAAACAAATCCCCTGGGCCGGATGAGATCCTCCCAGTAGTACTCAAAGAAATGAAAGAAGTAATTTACAAACCGCTAACCAAGATCATGCAGCAGTCTCTTGACACAGGGGTGGTACCGACAGAGTGGAAAATTGCAAACGTAATACCGATCCACAAAAAGGGAAACAAAACTGAACCAGGTAACTACAGACCAGTAAGCCTGACTTCTATTATATGCAAACTTATGGAAACTATAATAAGATCCAAAATGGAAAATTACCTATATGGTAACAGGGTCCTGGGAGACAGTCAACATGGTTTTAGGAAAGGGAGATCGTGTCTAACTAACTTGCTTGATTTTTTTGAGGATGCAACATCGATAATGGATAATTGCAAAGCATATGACATGGTTTATTTAGATTTCCAGAAAGCTTTTGACAAAGTCCCGCACAAAAGATTAATTCTCAAACTGAACGCAGTTGGGATTCAAGGAAACACATGTACATGGATTAGGGAGTGGTTAACATGTAGAAAACAGAAAGTACTGATTAGAGGAGAAACCTCAGAATGGAGTGTGGTAACCAGCGGTGTACCACAGGGATCAGTATTAGGTCCTCTGCTATTCCTAATCTACATTAATGATTTAGATTCTAGTATAGTAAGCAAACTTGTTAAATTTGCAGACGACACAAAAGTAGGAGGAGTGGCAAACACCGTTGCAGCAGCAAAGGTCATTCAAAATGATCTAGACAAGATTCAGAACTGGGCAGACACATGGCAAATGACATTTAATAGAGAAAAGTGTAAGGTACTGCACGCAGGAAATAAAAATGTACATTATAAATATCATATGGGAGATACTGAAATTGGAGAAGGAATCTATGAAAAAGACCTAGGAGTTTTTGTTGACTCAGAAATGTCTTCATCTAGACAATGTGGGGAAGCTATAAAAAAGGCTAACAAGATGCTCGGATACATTGTGAAAAGTGTTGAATTTAAATCAAGGGAAGTAATGTTAAAACTGTACAATGCACTAGTAAGACCTCATCTTGAATATTGTTTGCAGTTCTGGTCACCTCGCTATAAAAAAGATATTGTTGCTCTAGAAAGAGTGCAAAGAAGAGCGACCAGAAGTATTCCGGGCTTAAAAGGCATGTCATATGCAGACAGGCTAAAAGAATTGAATCTGTTCAGTCTTGAACAAAGAAGACTACGTGGCGACCTAATTCAAGCATTCAAAATTCTAAAAGGTATTGACAGTGTCGACCCAAGGGACTTTTTCAGCCTGAAAAAAGAAACAAGGACCAGGGGTCACAAATGGAGTTTAGACAAAGGGGCATTCAGAACAGAAAATGGGAGGCACATTTTTACACAGAGAATTGTGAGGGTCTGGAATCAACTCCCCAGTAATGTTGTTGAAGCTGAGACCCTGGGATCCTTCAAGAAGCTGCTTGATGAGATTTTGGGATCAATAAGCTACTAACAACCAAACGAGCAAGATGGGCCGAATGGCCTCCTCTCATTTGTAAACTTTCTTATGTTCTTAAGGTGCTTTCACACAGAGGAGTTATGACGGTTCAGAACCACCACTGAAGCGGCTTATAGGTCTGTGTGAATTGCCTATACCGCCACAGAACCGTCATATTTATGTCGACTCTGAACCACCTCGCGAGGTGGACGCTGCAATGAACCGTGATAACCGCCTGCGCGAAAGGCTATACCGCCACTGAAGCGCTATAGCGGGGTGGTTTCAAAGTCAACATGGTACGTCACTATAGCGTAGTTGGAAAGGGGCGTGCATGCAATGCTGAGGCGCAGCCACGGAACCTCTGGGCGTGCAGATCATAGCGCCGGTATCCGGGGTCGACGCATTTCCCCTGGGTTTATAGCCCAAAGTCACTTAAAAAATAGCCCAATTATTTGTTTTAACTGAAAAAGCAAGCTTATTATTAACTCGCAGGCATATGCATTAAAAAAACAATCAAAGGCTTTCGTAAGAAAAGATACCGGGTATAAATTTGATAAAAACTACAAGCCCCATTACAGCTCATCAATAGGTCACTGTTAACAAATTTGTACGGAAGCTCGGAAGAGACATTCATACCAGTAACCGAATTAACAGCGTGATCCCTTTATTGAAATACTAATGCTGGCACTGTATCCCAAACAATATTGCAAACATGAAAACACTTTCAATCTTTTAAAGTTATACCACTAATCTTATTACGTTATCAACCCGCGGCTCCATAATATTTCCCGCGGCTGTGTTTTTAAAGTAGCTCAATTCCGCGGGAAAACCGCGGACCTGGCAACACTGCCAGTACCTCTGTCCAGTTAAACATCTCATAATGTTTTCTTTTTAAAATCTCAACACAGTTGTATTAAGTATGCAAGTTCTGGCGTGCGCGCTAAAGAGAGACAGTCTGCTGCCACGTTTAGCCTACTTTACGGTTTCAGCTCGAGTGCCTTTAAGTAAGATGACACTGGCTGCAACTCAATTGTTCTTTTTTTTTATATACACAAATAAACTTACTTAATTTGAAAAACGTCATGAACGACACAAGCAACTTCTTACACTGGCCTGATTAAATGAGTAGTACCCAACAAAATATGAAAGCTGAACATTAATTTCAACAAAAAACAACGACAACTTTTTAATAAAATTATATATATATATATATATATATATATATATATATATATATATATATATATATATATATATATATATATATATATAGTAGCCTACTTCAATAGGAACATTAGCCTGCTATATTATATTAAACCAAAACAATAAACATAATAACGATCCGGTTCTCTCTTGCCTTTTTCAATGCATATAATTTAATTAATAGAGAATAAAAACATACTAAGTTAACGACTACCTCGCCTAAATTTAATTAATCGTTTTTGTAATCTACCATTGGCTTGTTGTTGGGGTGCGTTTTTTTTTTTTTTTTTTTTTAAACCATAACAAAACAAGTATACAGGCTTTTTTTTTTTTAATTATTTGTTCTGAGGTTACCTTTAATTTCTCTGCACGCACTACTACTTTGTATATGATGTAGAATACGTGATTGTAAACATCTAACACAAGTACGTACAATACTCTTTCAAATAAACGTGTTTATAATTTTGAACATGCACTTCTTAGGGTCGGTATTATTGTCATTGCTTGCACACCAGCACGTCTTTACAAATTAAGCACTATGTGCATGTGTTAGGTCTCTGTTGTTGCCATGAGAACAGTCTGTTGATCAACAGGTTTTAAAGTTGTACTCGCGCAATCTCTTTGGCAATGTGAAAGGGTTATGACGGTATTACACCAGTATAGATTGCGCAATTTCATGCAGTGTGAAAGGATATTTTACACACTCGTTAAAACATTGCAGAGACCGAACACTATCTGCATTTCGCTGTGTGAAAATGGTGTTATAGTATTACTATAAATAACATGTTACCCATAACACTGATAAACAAATACAGAAATACAAACAAAATGTTGTAATGCAAAGCCTTCAGCAAAATATTTTATATACATAGACAGACTTGTCACATTGATTTGTGTGTATGTATGTATATATATATATATATATATATATATATATATATATATATATATATATATATATATATATATATATATATATATATATTTTGTTGTTTTAAAAAATGTACACAAACAGTTTAAAAGATTAAAAATTATTTTATTTTCATGATGTTTTGGGCAAAAGCCCTTCTTCAGCTGTTTAAAAAGAAAAGTAAACACGGTGCAGTAAACTTCTTGTTCTTCTTGAACAACAAGTTTACTGCACTGTGTTTACTTGTGTACATTTTTTAAAAACCTTTTCTTTCATATGCCTTCAATTTTGTACACTGCCTATACAAAGTCCACACCCCCTTTAACTTTTTTCACATTTTGTTGTGTCAGTGCCTCAGAGTTTCATACACTTAAATGAGGATTTTTTTTTTTCCACTTATCTAGATTAGAAAATAGAAAAAGATTACATATTAAAAATACAAAACACAGTTTTACAGCTGTGATTCTGTTGGGATAGGTCTCTACCAACTTTGCACACCTAGATTTGACAATATTTGACCATTTTTATTTACAAAACTGTTCAAGCTCTATCAAGTTCCTTGCTGAGTTGATGGACAGCAATCTTCAAGTCATGCCACAAATTTTCGCTTGGATTTAGGTCGGGGCTCTGACTGGGCCACTCAAGGACATTTACCTTTTTGTTCCTTAGCCACTCCAGTGTAGCTTTGGCTGTGTGCTTTGGGTCATTGCTGACCCATGCTGAAAGGTGAACTTCCATCCCAGTTTCAGCTTTCTTGAGAGCAACAGGTTTTCCTCAAGGACTTCTCTCTACTTTGCTCCATTTATTTTCCCTTCTATACTGACGAGTTCTCCAGTCCCTGCCAATGAGAAACATCCCCATAACGTGATGCTGCCACCACCATGCTTCACAGTGGGGATGGTGTTCTTTGTGTGATGCGCTCTGTTGGGTTTGTGCAAAAAAGTTAAATTTTATTTTCTTCAGACCACAAAACTTTTTCACACATGGCTACAGAATCTCCTGAGTGTTTTTTTGCATTCTTCAAACAGGATTCAAGGTGGGCTTTCTTGAGTATTGGCTTCCTTCTTGCCACCCTATCATACAGGCCAGACTTGTGGAGTGCATGGGCTATTGTTGTCACATGCATACTTTGACCAGTCTTGGCCATAAAAGCCTGTAGCTCTTGCAAAGTTGTCATTGGCCTCTTGGTAGCCTCTCTGATAAGTCTCCTTCTTGCTCGGTCATCCAGTTTGGAGGGCCTTTCAACAACTTTGTCCCGGAGTTCTTTTGAAAGCGCCTTGATGCTCATGGTTGAGTTTTTGCTTTGAAATGCACTACCCAGCAGAGGGAACCTACAAGAACTGATGAATTTATCCTGAAATCATATGAATCACTACAATTTAACATAGGTGGAAGCCACTTAACTCAGTGTGTGATTTTGAAAGTGATTGGTTACACCTGAGCTAATTTAGGATTACTATTACAAGGAGGGTGGACACTTACTCAAACAAGTTGTTTCAGTTTTTATTTTTTATTAATTTTCTACAAATTTCTAGAATATTTATTTCACTTGGAAGTTGGGGGTAGGATGTGTAGATAAAAGAAAAAAAAATGCATTTTAATTCCAGCCTATAAGGCAACAAGATATTACATTACCCTTGCTTCAATTCTTATAAATAATGTAGTGAATAAGAACATTTTATGCATATCACCTGAAAAAGTAATGAAAATGTATGTAGATTATTCTCAACCATTTGATGTTTGAAGAAAAAATCCTTTTATATGAATTCTGACAATGGTAAAACGTTTCTTTATTGAAAATGGGTTCATCCAAATGGATACATAATGTACCTCCAATTCAATGTGCACAAATGGAGCCCAATATACTAATATACTGTATTTAATGAAACGGGTGCATGTTCAGCCAAATGGAAACACAGTTCCCCCCCCCACACACACACACACACACTTACTTGTAAATAATACAAGTGATGGATGCTCACGAAGACAGAAATGACAGTAACATAACTAATGGAACATAAAGTAGATTTTGGTGACAGTGAAGACAGGCATAATGGAACATATAAGTAGATTTGGTGACAGTGAAGACAGGCACACATATATATCTAATATATATTATAACTATATATATATAGAATATCTATATTATATACTATTCTATCTCTCTCGAGAGAGAGAGAGAAGAGAGAGAGATTAACTTTTCCAATTTCCAATTGTGGGGGAATGGGATAAATGCACCTGTTCAGTCCATGTCAGTTACATCAAACTCACATTAAAAAAAAAAAAAAAATTAAAAAAGGGGAAAAAAAAGGAAAACTTTGAGAACAATATATGGTGTTAAAGAGAGTTCATATAGCAATGATTCTGCGCTTTTACGAAGACCGTCCAAAACTGTAGTCTAAACAAAGGTGTGTTAAGCTCAAAATATATCAGTTTTTTAAAAGTCTAATGGTCGCACACTGTGCATCACAAAATGACACAAAGATTTAAAAAAGTGCAAAGCAGAAATATATTTAATCTTATTCAATATATGATGTAAGAATAAATAAATAAGAGGTCAAGTTTAAAATGTAAATAAACTGATTAAATACGAAAGAAATGTAGTAATTAACTAGTTTATGTACATTTTAAACTTTTAGTCCTTTTTTATTACATTTTTTTGCAACTTTATGCACATATAACATTACTATTTTCTTGTAGAAAGGTTACTCTCTCACATATTACAGGTTTCAAAATAACTGTAGAAGGCTTGTGCTGTACATACAAAAGACCTTTTGGAATATGTATTTAAAAAATATAACCACCATGCAAACAGTGGACAGATTACAGATTTCATGTACAGTAACATTAAACACGTACAGCCTGCCTAAAGGATTAAATATATAGATTAACACATCTGAGGAGGGAGTAAGTAAGGTGGTTCTAATTCCTAAGAAGCTTTTTAATCCTTGCACTTAGTCTAGCAATAAATGAGCTTTAGAAAATACCCGATTGGGAAATCAAACTGACGAAAGGTGATTCTTCATTCCAAGGAATAAACTGAAACTAAATAAAATCTAAATTCCACTATCTGAAAGGTAACTAAAAAGAAAAAAAAAAAACATATAAAATAAAATGACCTGTTTGAGTAAAAACTTGAACCTTTCAATTATTGTTGTAATTGTTTATTTCTGAGATGAAATAAAATGAGGGCAGATGGAAATCATTTGATCAGTTCATCTTTAAACTGTCTCTGAGGTCAGCACATTCTTTAAAAACTATGCAATCATATGGTAATGGTAGATTGCACATGAAAAAATAGAAATAAATTAAAAAAGTTCATGTACATAAAACTTTAAATGATTAAAACATTTTATTTCAAGTTTTGGACAAATGCCCTTCAGCTGTTTATAAAGAAAAGTAAACACTGTACAATAAATGTTTTATTGTTCAACACTTATTTTAAACCTTTTGTGTACAGCAAAAAAGTTACAAGAAATAGACGTCTACAATTATTTATTTCAGCATTTTTTAATTTCTTTTTATTTTCTTTTTTAAATTTTTTTTTTTACAAAACTCCAAAAATGCTAATTCTAAAGTATTCATACCGTGACAAGGATAATTAAATTATTAGCTAGTTAATAAACATTTAACAATAATAACCTCCTTTAAATGATTAAGATATTTGTCACTGAGCCTTTGGGATGATTCTCTAGTGATTTTTGACTATTTTTCATTGAAAAATGGTTCTAGTTCATTCAAATTCCAAGGACTTCTCTTGTGCACAGCCTTCTTCAACGCGAACCAAAGATCCTCAATCGGATTCAGATCGGGACTTTGAGTAGGCCATTCCAGAGCCTTGATTTTGTTTTTTTTTAACACTAGAAGGACCGGAGATATACTCATACCTAGAAGCCCCGCAGCAGTCTTTCTGATGGCTGTATTCAAAACACTGTAAATAGTATAACGAAAGGAGAAACAGTAGGATGTAATTAGTTTTTTTTTTAATGTTTTTTATTGAGTACGCCAAACATCTGAACAACCAAAGCATATTTGCATATATATATATATATATATATACACATATATATATATATATATATATATATATATATATATATATATATATATATATATATATAGCTATTTTTTACAAATCAAAACAAGAAAATGTAAATAAATAAACATCTGAACAGACATCGATATACTACATACAGTTCACATTTATAAAACTGAAACAATAAATTTTTTACTTTTCAACAGCAATCCGTTTATTATCAGATGAGAAAAAGCAACCGAACAACATAGATAAATAAACTTAGGAAAAAAAAAAAAAAAAAAAAAAAAAAAAAACATTGTACAGAAGCACACAGCACAAGAAGTTATAAAAAAAAGTCTAATTTCTTTTTTTTTTTTTTTCTACAAAAGGGTATTCCTTTACCTGAGTCTAAGGCTGTTCACAATCAACACAGTTAATGTGCTTCTCCAGGCTGCCTTTCTACACAGGGCACAGCTGTCTGAAGTTTTATTTTTATTGCACTTGCCAACCTGGCATTGGTGTTTCTTGCGGCTCTCAACAGGGTTGCCAGCTTCAGCTGTGGGTACACTCTGGGCAGTCTCCCTCTGTTCCAAATGCTTTTTGCAAAGTTCCTGTCCTAACTGCAAAATATATTCTCTCCTTGGTAAATTCTTCTCCATGCATTCTTTGTAAAGTACCCAGGAGTTGATGGCTGCTAGGTCCAATACATTGTAAAACACCTGAACAGACCACCGTCAGGAGCCAGCTTTCATTGAATACTTCCGTGCCATCTGATCCAAAACATTAACACCATATTTTGTTGCGTAGTAAAACTCCACTATCTCTGGTATTAATTTTTACTAGTCCCGATGCTAATCGACTGATCAAAGCAGCACAGCTGGCAAGCAGACGCCAGCCTTCAAAAGGCTGATTGAAAACAATAGCCTGTCTGTCATTCACTCAGGCAGAGAGTAGAGGCTAATCTGATTACAGCTAAACACATTGGGGACTGGTAAATAAAAATAACGTAGAATACCTTTCTGTATAATCAAAATACCATTGTTTTCTGTGTGGCTGTCAATGTGACTGCTCCTGGGGCTTTTAGGTATAATATAATATATCTCCTTTATTTCTGCACTCCCGCGATTCATGCTTTGTGAGAATATTTAATACATACAGACAGAAAGGTACATGAACGCACAACCCTATATGTGTTGCACTACTGGAGAAAATGACATTTTAAAACTAAAAACTGCCAAAATGACTGTCGCGGGGCTTCTAGTGTTAACCATTCTGAAGTAGATTGTTTTGTGTTCCTGACAGTAGGTATGGTGTTCTTTTCTTTGTACACCTCACCAGACTTTCTTCAAACATAACGACTATCAGCATGGCCAAATAGCTCGATTTTTGTTTCCTCACTACACAAAACCTTTTTCCAGAACTCATATCCATCATTCATATGCCCTTTTTTAAACATTAAGCGATTGTCTTTTTCCTTGGCCTGTGACCATTGAAACATTCACCATGCAATACTCAACCTGTGTTTGAAATGGAAATCCCTGTCCCACTTGCAGCCAGTTCACTTTGAATATCATGGTCAGCCAATCTCAGATTGTTATTACCCTTCCTCACAATTCTTCTACTTGTTCTTCGTGAAAGAACCTTCTTTCTTCCAGACCGAGGGAGCATTGTGACAGTACCATGAGTCTTGTACTTCTTGATAATCGAAACAACAGTTGAAATTGGGATACTCAAAACTTAGGAATTGTCTTGTATCCTTCTCTGGTTTTATCACAATAAACAATGTTCTGCATAAGGTCTTTACTTTTTCCCATATTTTTGGTAATGACAGCAATCATCCTATACCTAACCCTTTTATACTCGTTAAGAATGTTCACCTACAATTCAGCATTTTCTATACTTTTCTAGAATTATGTTCTGCATTATCATAATGAAATTTCTAGCACCTTGTAGACAATACTATCATAGCATTGAAGGGTCTAACTATTGCCCTGACATCCTTACACCATCGGGCTATAGTATCCATCTGTCATGCGATTGGTTAACATCACTGTCAGTTCTGCCCCTTTTCATATTGACTATCCAACCTTGCCTCACTTATTTTCTTGACTTATTCATATATTAAATATGTACTGGAAATTTAAAAGTCCCTTGGCAAGACTATTGTTACCTACAGGGTGCAACGGCCATTATAGCCCCCCTCAGGTCAATAATTTTCAACTGTAGCTCTCCTCCCCAGTCTGTCACCTTGTTTATGTTTTTATATTGTTTTATGATGTATTTCTACTGACAAAATGCTTATCTGGTCAAGTGGAACAAGGCAGACTTAAAAATCTTAGACTAGCTCTGCAACACAATGGTAATGCAATGTAACTTCCACAGTAGAACAAAGAATCCCTCTCAGACCAGGGCACAAATTAACAGCATCTTTTTCTTCTTACTGAAACTCAATTGTGAGAAAACACTGACACGATTTAAGACAGACAGAAAGCTGATACATTTTGCATAGGCTTCAAGCCCAGACACACTATATTGGCTGAGTTACAGCAAATTTAGGGTTGTCCTTGGAGCTTTTAACATCTCAGTCCTTTTTTCTCACAGACGTGCTCAATGGGATTGAAATCAGGCATAAATGCTTTTCAGTCAGCACACTGATGCTTCTTTTCTTTAGAAAATGCATTCCACAATCAATGTTAGTACGGGCATTATCCTTTTGCAATGTGACAGTGTTATTGTGTATACTTAAATAGTGTACCTATTTACTGTCAACATGGCCTAACTGTGAATTAGCCACATTTGTGAATAATCACAATTGTGACATAGCGAGAACACATTATACACTAAATGTTAAGGCTTGCTGTTTTTTTTAAGTGTTACAAATATGAGAAATGGTAAAAACCAAAAATGTAGCAGCTTCTATTTTGCTACAAACCACCCCCCCTCCCCGCCCCCCCCCAAAAAAACCATTTTTTTATCAACTTGTTGGATTGATTTGCTAATTTGTAGAACCCTTGATAATGGTAGAGGGACTGAACACACATCATTGCTGACTGGTTTAACAATGCACATGACTTTACAGCTGCATATGCGTTTACAGTAACAAGAAATCTAAAATAATAAATAAATACGGACTTCATTATAACAGGACAACATATTCAAGATTTTACTTTATCACTATCAGCAGCTTGTTTATAATATCATATTCATAGCATCTCTCTAGAGTAAATGCATACAGTATCTGAAAGGTGTTGGAAAAGTAACAAAGTCAGCATTGTTTACAAGAATTCTCATACATGTTTTATGGTGACTGAAGCTAAAGTTGATAGTGTTAAAAGTACGATACTGTCTATGACTATTTTAATGATTCCTTTACAAAAAAACTACAATACCCAGAATTCCAAAGATCAGAATAAAAACAATTGTTATACGACCCACAGTTTAGCAACATATACTGAGCATGAAAAGAAACGTATCACTATTATAGATTATTTTCGAAAAAAAGGTATATAAATGATGGACATTGACAAAATGTTTTTGGTTTCTATTTAATCACTTGATCATTCATCCTTGACCATGACTGAAGAATATGCACTTAATCACCCAATTAGTGAGACAGTTGATCGGACACTGGATATGGAGTGATTTCAGCTGTTGAATTGCAAGCTTGAATAAAAGCAATAAAGAAAATCACAGAAAAAAAGCAATGCCATGTCTGTCAAGAGAGCAGCGCCTTCATGCAATCTGCATGTTGGAGGCTGAACTAGGGCAGCGTACTGTGGCTCACCGTCTTGGGTGCTCACAGCCAGCCATTTCAAACCTGGCAAGACGGTATAACTAGACACAAAGTCAATGACAGGCCATGAACTGTGAGACCAAGAGTCACAACACCTGCCTAAGATCGACAGATCATTTTGCAGCATCTTCGTGATGTCAACTGTTAATCAGCACAATAAAAAGTCACTGCACCTGCTCTAAAACAGAGTTTGTCATTTTTCGATCACATCTAGTGAATTTTATCCAAATATAAGTGATACATTTCTTTTGATGCTCAAATATAAGGGATATGTTTCTTTTGATGTTGGGTATACATAGCTGTTCTGTTTTACCTTTGTTGTAGCTTGCATCTGCATTCTATATTGCCCAACTATCAGTGCTTTCTTTAATATGTCACTAAAGCATGGCCATGCACTTTTTATAACAAGTGTACTGCGTCAATAAACAGTAGCAGTCAAGTTGTAAACTAAGTACAACAAAAATACACTGAAAAGAGGTAGAACAGATTTGTTATCTTGAAGGATGAACTAATGCCCCAGAAATAAAAGGTGAATAAATATGGAGCCTCCTAAATTTAGCAGTCACAAATCATACTAGCAGGGCAAGAGCTAGGGGAATAGATTACAAATGAGAACATTTGGTCCACTGAGAATAATGCGAGTCTACTTTGAATTGGGATGTATTACTACATTTCATGCAACAAGGAACTGTTTCTTTGAGTCTCAGCTATTTTTCTATTTTTTCCCCACTTGAACCCTGGTAAAGATTTGACAATCTAGGTTTTCAATATGATGGAATCTGATGGATGTCTTTTACAGTTTTTTTTTATGACAAGGAGTCTATGTGACATGACACAGATCCCAGTTAACCCCGACAGGCTGGACCGCTCTAATTTTGGTGCCTAAGCACCAATGACGCAATCTCTGTCATGACAATAATAAGCCCTGGGGCCATCAAATCAGTCTTTCTGAGCCTTGTCATTGAATAAGGCTAAGCACATGGAACACAAAATGTGTATCCCTACATGCCAATTTTTACTACAAAAACGTCACACAGGAAACACGTCTACCAGTGATTATTTTGAGGGAGTAAAGTACAAGATCGAAAGGAGGCTTGGACTTGATGGTACATAAACCACTTATTTATTTGTTGATTTATTTGTTTGTTTATTTGCTTACATTGATGGCCACATTTATTGCAGTACCCCAATATAGTTTATAGGTTTACTGTTTTGCCACCATTTATCGTTCCATTTTTTTTTTTTTTTTTTTTTTTTTTTTTTTGCTATTTGTGTTTATATTGAGTTCTATAACGTTAGTATATAAATATGATTTTAAATAATTTTATGACAAAATAACTGATTGGTTGGAACAAATACCTTGATTGGCAAGGACAACTTTGCCAACACCTGCTATAGAGTTGATACACATGGAGGGGGGGGGGGGGGGGGGGGGGGATGTGGCAATAGACAAGTTCATTTTTGCAAATTGACCCTATGGTTGTTCCATTAAAGGTGCAACAACTTCCATAGTAAATTCTCATTGTGGTCAGGTCACCTGGTTTAGCCCTATTACCAGCTTTGTCATGCCACACACACAACACCGTGAACTCTGCACTCCGCTTTCATTTATTCAGCAAACACCAACATGGTCGGGTTAATTGATCCATGTAATGTAATAGTGAACTGAAACACAATAAAAAGTTACTATAACTTCCTTAAAACAGATCCAAACGGTGGTTTAAATGGGTAAATCAATATTTTAGTCATAAGAGCATTTCAAATGACTCTAAACTGCACATTCAGGGTCTTAATGGATACAGATGAAAAAAGCTTGGAAATCCACATGGAATAACATCAGCTGCAGTAACGCATATTCAAAACACTAATAAATGTCAGGATTATTTGATCATTTTAATCTCAAAAGAATCCTGCCAAATATTCTTAAATAACATGCCATTGCTTGATAATAATGTCATAGCAGTCTTGTATAAATACTAAAGCAATTAACATGCATCCCACATTAGTTCAAAACAATATAATAAAGCAGTCTTTTTTGAGCAAACATATTAATACTATATTTATATTATCATATATTATTTTTCTTTTTGAAACAGATGCAATTCTTGTAAAATTGTATTTATTGTAAAAACATGTTCTACACATGACAGTTTTTCTTTTGTTTCACATATACTAACACAATAGGAAGGGGAAAACTTGCCAAAAAATGTGTTGGTGATATTTGTAGATTGCTACAAAGGATAGATGTTGTTTCATTGTTTGTATAATTTCACATCTTTTTTTTTTGTTCTCTGAATCCATGACCTTGCTAAGAGTGGTGAGAAAGAACACGCTCCATGGCCTTAAAATCAATGTATCCCTATGATCAGCTAACCCACTATGTGTAAGTTCAAGCCATTTTCAGTGGGAAATGGACTGGCATCTACAGTTAGTGTACAAGGACAAGTTCTTGCAATTTGAAAGAAAGCTGCTATGTGATTACCATCAGCTCACTGCACAGTAATAGTGGGATGATGTCTATAAAAGGCAGGCAATCTTCCTTGTTCCTGAAGTACAGTACCTAGTTTAAAGATGGAATTAGAATCAGATCTCAGATTTTATATAACTAATGAAGACTTAATAACAGAAGTGCTGTAATCAAAAGTAGTAAGAGATCATAGCTTAAAAACAATTGTTGCTGAAATATAGATAATCTATAAGGGCCTACCAGAGGAGATGGCAACATTTTATTATTCATCAGACTAAACATGTCGACAGTAACGTCTTTTATAGACCAATGTTTGTCATATTACTGTAGTGCATGCCATAATAAGACCAAATGCATGTCATACTACTTAAACTTCCATAAAAACACATCTTGGCTTGGTCCTGACCTTCCGTTTTGTTAGCAGCTGTTGATAGAAAGCTTTTAAACTACACAACAAGTATAAATGGTATATTCAACTCATCAGATATTTGGACGCATTCAACAACCTGTTTTTTTTTTTGTTTTTTTTGATAGCTTGCTTTGTTAAACCGCTGCCATGCAAATGGTTGAGGGATTTTGTTGTCATCTGAGTTTTTCTTCTATCTCATGATTGACAGTAAATGCTATTTTGCCAAATTGCATTTGCTATTTTTACCAGAACATCTCTTGTATGACTAAAGCATAACTCTAACATCTTATTCTGTTTATTGCAGTTTTATTTCTTTCTTTATTTAACATCAATGTTCTTGTCACCATCTATTGTTTTGATGCATACATTCAACAATCCTTAATCATTTTAACTTTCTCTTTTGAGCTTTATTCATCATTTAATAATGCAGATAATGAAACTTTACTTTTTAAAAAATGTTTTAGAGTAACTGGTTGTCTATAGTTTTCTGCTTTTATGGCATGGCTGAAGTTTGATCCTAACTAACTGATCTCTGATGTACTTCAGAGCACAAATTGCCAATTTACTGTAATGCCCCTAATGTTTTATATTGTATATACTAAATCATATTAACTTTTTTGTTTTTAATAATACTTGAATGGAAAAGGCTTTGAATTAAATGTGACCTTTAAAAATGTTTTAGGCCACTCGCTTGTTTCAGACCAGCAAGTACTGAGTTTATCTGTATTTTATACTATGGGATGTCTATTGCCCATATAATACCATTAAAAGGTCATACACAAAGTATGAAATTGCATCTGTAAACTATGAACTAATATATTAAGGCACAAAACATACTAATACGAATGGTTGGACTATATTTAATATAAGTAATTTACACTTTTGAACGAAGGAACACAGTTTTGTTAAAAACCATGTGTACTTCATCTTTTGACCTTAAAGTTTGACATTATTTTGTAATGCCTTTTTCATATTGGAACCAATTTAATTGCTACAGTCTGTGATTGTGTTAAATAATGGTCATGAATAACATGTATAAATGATCAATTGCAAATAACACTATGTAACACAATTTTTTGTTCCTGGGTAGTAAGTGTTATTTCCTAATTGCTTATGCCTCAAAAGTATAGAAAATGGCTATTATTCCCCACAAACTTTGCTTTTGTGACCAGGACAGTGATATTTTGAAATGTACCTATTTCCAATGAGAAAACTGTCTTTTTGTTCACAAAGTCAGAAAAAAACAACATATGAATCCAAATTAACATGTATTTATACTAAAGTAATATAAAAGATTTAGAAGTGAGTAGTTTTTCGGGATTTACGATTATACTGTAAATCACTTTCACGAATCAGCCCTCAAATGTAGTCTCCCATCATGTTCTCATTATACTGTCCTTGGTAGCGGCGTTCAAAGTCCAGTATATCCTGGTGAAAGCCCTCGCCTTGCTCCTCCAAGTACGCTCCCATGTTCGCTGTGGCCAGTCCCGCCTGTGGTAGTGCGCCTTGGTGTCCTTGCTGTCCCAAAGGCAAAGATAGCAGGGAAACTTGGTAAAGACGCCTTGGAGACCCATCAGGAATGCCACCATTGCAGCCTCTTGATGCCGTCTCAGAAAAATGCAGACGTGTATCTACTTAGGCAGCTGGAACTAAACTGAATTGGTGGGCTTAAGGCCCCTGTATTTATACTACTATTTATATTACTGGAAAGTTCTAGAAAGTTCTAGAAGTTAATCCAAGTTTACTCAGCACTGACTCTATCTGGAATGTTCTGGAAAATAGGTAAATTTCAAAATATCACTGTCCTGGTCACAAAAGCAAAGTTTGTGGGGAATAATAGCCATTTTCTATACTTTTGAGGCATAAGCAATTAGGAAATAACACTTACTACCCAGGAACCAAAAAAAAACAAAAAAAACAATTGTTACACAGTGTAATCATTTACTTCTCGATTTGTGTATTCATTCAACAATCCTTAAATAGGATCAGTATTTTATATCAGGGCTTTCTGAATTTGCTCAAGGTTTGAGAAATTTTACTAACGCACCACAGGGTTTGGGGGATAATGTGTTCTGCTTATTTGGGTATTTGATTGAAATTATACAATATATGTATATACTTCTTACTATGTATCGGCTCCAAATACATTAATTTATCCACATTCAACTGTTACTGACTAAATAAATGATTTGTGAACATAGGTGTCTGTTTTTCAGTTTTTGAAACATTTTCTTGGAGGGGTTGCATTTCAGACTTTAATTGAGGTAAGCATCAGTTCACACTACACACATCGCTGGGTTGAGCCTGTAGCAATGGGAAATGAAAACTGCATTGCCTAACTGAAATCAGATCATTATTACAGTCAAGCTAATTGAGCCAAAATCATTCAGCATGTTCAGTGAAAAAAGAAGAAACAGTGTTTCAATAGCATTTAGGAAATCTGAGAATTTCAGTGGTGGCTGTTGGTGCAACGTTGTTTATAAATTAGACCTGTAAAAATGGCAAATAAAGAGACCCAGAAAACAGTATCATTCATTAAAACAGGCTTATTGGGCTAATGTTCTTTTTTTCACCTTCTTAAATTGTGTTTTGTATTATGCAATTTGAATTATTCAGTTGTGTTTAAGTGGAACCGTGGAATGGCCAAATGTGTGGTCTAATGTACTGGACAAGAGATGTTTAACACTGCAATTGAAGTTAGCTCTTAAAATGTCCTATTATTATCCATCAATATCACAGTATAGAAACTGTGCATTGGTGAGAACTGCACTACTGCGGTGCATAAATTATAACAAATATAGTAAAAACAATAAAAGTTAGTTACTGGTCCAAAATTGTTACTGTCAAAACTGCATCCATGATTATCCCAAAAGTGGCCATCAGGGACCTTCACTTACCTATTCTTGTATCCCATTGTCCTGAAAGAATTAATGGGTGGGGGAAAAAATCAATTAACTTGACTTCCAATGCCTTGCTTATGCTTCATCGTAATATTTGTTTGGTTTAGTTCTTGGAAAGGAGCAAAATACATTCTGAAATGTAGAAGACTGAGCATGATTGAACAGGTGATAAAGATTCCAGTCTCAATCTTTTCACAGTTCATCTGTCTCAATGCTCTTACTTTCATTACAGTCCACAACCAGTACATCACAAGCATTTGCCAATAGAAGGAACACTATGATAATGGCAACAGCACTTAAAATGCAAAGCTATTTTGATGAAGCCAAGGATAGCTGTCAGGGGAGATTGAATGAAATCTATAAGGTGCTAATGACCTAGTGCAGCAGTATGAAAAGAGAAGCGATTGATCATGCCATACTGAACCTGCCAATGTATTAAATATTAAATCAGCAATGGAAGAGAGGTTAGGATAGTGGTATAACAACAACAACCTTTTTACTAACAAAAGCAGAAACTATTTAAAAAAGGCAGATTTCTTTTATTTAATGTGTCCTTCATTTTATCAGGGACCCAGAGAGACCTGGTCAACATACAAACAAACAAAAACAATGAATGCAGTTTGGGTTTTTAAAAATGTATACATTTCCATGAAGAATTTGTGTTAATATCACACCATTTCTGACACAGAAGCAGAAGAAAACAGCAAAACAACAGAAAAAAAAAAACACCAGTAAAGGTGATCTTGAGTCAAAAACAACGAAAATAATGACAAATGCACAAATCTATTTGGCTCCTGCTAGTTTAATGCTCCAGGTATCATAAATAGACGTTTAAAACCTCAGTGCTTCAAGGTAATGACTACACTAAAACCCTAGAACATGCCCCAGAGACTTGGAGTGAAACACTGCTAGAAGTGTATTTAAGAAGGTACGACATTCTGTTTAGTTTTAGTTTTAAGGAAAATATAAAATATATTATTAATACATGGTGAATAAAAAAAACAGCCAATAAAAAGCCTGCAAACCATGTATAATGCTGTGACTTGAACTGGAAATAGCTGCATATTTCTTTTCAATTGCAATAATGAACTTGCTGAGGTTGCTCTGCAGGTCCATTTGGAAGCAAAACATTTTAACCACTTCAACACCATGAGGTATGCAGGTACGTCAATGCAAACCCACTTACAGTACCATGCCGTACCTGCGGACGTCAATGCAAACCCACTTACAGTACCATGCTGTACCTGCGAATGTCAATCCAAACCCACTTACAGTACCATGCTGTACCTGAGGACGTCAAGATTCCTGTATTTACAGTATAATCATAAATCTCAAAAAACTACTCACTTCTAAATCTTTTGTAGTCATTTTTGTATTACTTTAGTATAAATACATGTTAATTTGGATTCATATGTTGTTTTTTTCTGACTTTATGTGAATGAAAAGACACACATTTGCCCGTTTTCCCATTGGAAATAGTGATATTTTTAAATATCACTGTCCTGGTCACAAAAGCAAAGTTTGTGGGGAATAATAGCCATTTTCTATACTTTTGAGGCATAAGCAATTAGGAAATAACACTTACTACCCAGGAACACAAATTGTGTTACATAGTATAATAATTTAAATATGATCATGAAAAAGTATTTTTTGGTGGGAATGTTTTTTTTTTTTTTTTTTTTACTCGAGTCAGAAATCAGAGGTTTACATCAGGAGCCATTGACCTTCATAGTTTTCCAGTTGTTTGGAAGTTGAAGAGTGGTTATATAACTTCCTCTGGAGGACTGATTGAGCTCTTTTTCACACACTGACTCCTTTTTGCGTAAAAAGATGTGCTTTTGAGTGAGATTCAAAATAGATGCTGCCCTGGGGAAAATGTGCTTAATCCCGCAATTTCACCACCACGAGCTAAATTCAAAAGTTCATTTGCTCACAAATCACTATGTATTTTGTCTGTCCACTTTTTTTGCTCTGTGTAGATGCACTATTTGTCTATGTTTTGTTACGGTTTGGTATTTAAATGGTTTAAAATGAAATAAAAAGTGGAAAGGCATTCAGATGACTCCAGAAGCCAACCATAGTAAGCATGACCCTATCTGCACTCTCTTAGGAGTTATAAGCCAGTTTTACATTTGACCTTTAGGAGCGGTCAAAGGTCACAGGCAGTGACATTTTTGATAGAGCATACATGGGTTTATATGTGTTCCATAGTAACCATGGCACTATCTGCACTCTATAAAGAGTTATTAGCCAGTTTTGAAAGTTGATGATGTCATCTTTCATGGCAGCCATGTTTTATATTGTAGAAACTTCCCTTGAACAACCTTTAAAGACAACCACACTAGGATCTTCTGTGCCAATTTTTGGTACAATCAGACTAGCGATTTCGGAGATTTTTGTAGCCAGTTTTGTATGTTGATGATGTTATCCAACGTGGCCACCGTGTTTTTTATTGTAGCACTTCCCTTTAGCAGCCTTTAAAGAAAACCACACTATGATCATATGTGCCATTGGGTTTGTTTCAATCAGACTAGCGGTTTCTATACCGTGGAATTTTAACAACATGCAGCATGGCCGCCGTACCACACAACCTATCAGCTTCTTAAGAACACCAGTTATTCTTGGACTATCCCTCAACAACTATATCAACTTTTAGCACTCTGCAATAAGTGGTTTTTGAAAGACAAATTTTACATTTAGGCAAAATGTTTTTTTTTTTCAATCCAATATGGCGGCCAAACCACATGACTTATGGCATAAGTTCTGTAGCCTTTTCCATCTTCCATTAAGCATCTACTAACAATAAACTCTTTTCTACCCATGTAGAGGTTTGCTTGAAGCAGTGTCTCTTTCAGTGATGGTAAAGCTTTTCAGATATATTTTCTTTTATTTCTTATCTTTGTAGTAAGATACTACTACCTTACATTTTTATTTTTAAGTCCATGGACATTCACACGTCATGTGTGATGTCGCCTACCTCTATTCAAATTATTCATTTCTTAAAGGCACAGTGCTCCATTACATTGAACGTCGATCAAACTCAAGGCTATCAAATGTAAACAAACTAGAATACTAATAAAGAACATATGAACCACTTTAAAGATATAAATGTTCAGTTTTAAACATTTGTTTACTCTCGTAAAGTACTTCAACATGTAGGCCTCCACAGAAACATTACATGAAGCCCAAATTCTTGGCATATAGGAACAAACCCACAGTTCCAACAAGGGAGCATATTTTGGCTATACCGTGTCAGCATTGCCAAGCAGTCCCCTCGAAACTTAGAAATCTGTATAGATAACACAATTATGTAATACCTATAATGGTCAACTCAGAAGCATCAAGATTAAGTTTTTTAATTTGCTTTGGGTTTTCGACAGAAGAAATAATAATAATAATAATAATAATAATAATAATAATAATAATAATAATAATAATAATAATAATAATAATATGACTACCAGACTTTGCCTGTTTACAAAAAAAAAAAAGAGAATCTGCAATCAACTTTATCCCATTAATAACATTCTAACATTAAATATGTTAGTGCTGTCATAAACACAAATTGATATATATGTAGAGCCCCGTGGTTAGCATTTACCATAAGACAAGAGGATAAAATTAAGACTGGCTTGCCTCATATTTAGATTCTGCCAGGTTAGACCAAAAACAATCTCTATATTTATCTCCCAGTGGCCTTTCAGTTAGAAATGATGGAATATCCTCTGATCAATTTGATTTTACTGTGCACTGTATGAATCACCCAGTTAAAGCCCTGTCACTCAAACCCTGCTACACTCCTTTCATTAAGAAGCAGGTTTTAAATTCACACCGAACAAATACCCTCTGCCTGTGTTCACCACAACCCTGATCTACCGGTCTTATCTCAAATAATAGTTTGGAATATTTAGTGGAAGCTTTTAATCTGATCAATAAATAATCTTATCACAGGTCCTGCAATGGGGTTTTCACCACAAATATAGTGTCTAACAATAACCCTTAATATATGTTCTTATGGTTTCAGGAATAAATGACTTTCCCCTCGATTACATTTGTACTTCCTCTAACATAATGCCTAAAATGTTAGCACCAATTGTCTATTCCCCATTATTTTATCTGATTCTACCTTGTTACCTCAGCACTGATATAGTGGGGTCTATTTAAGTTATCTAAAAATGGTAAACAATTAAAAGAAGGTGGGTTTGACAGTGTGTGAGTCCTATGAATGTAATTTGTCTTTAAAAAGTAGGTAAAGAGGCAGGTTTGGTCCTATTTAATATATAAAAATGTCTTTACAGCTGCCAATCTTTAGGTCAATTGAATATACCCCAGTATCTATAATATGCACTGGATTTAACACATTTCAGAAATATATATGTTCCTAATGCACCTTTCCTCAAGGCACAATGGTGATTTAAACATGATGCCACTGTTTAAATAATCAACATAGACCCCTTAATGTATAAGGTTTATAGAAATCTAACATTTATAGGGACATGTAGGTCATGCAAAGTACGCCTGTAAGACCTAATATTTTTGCATTTCCAGGGGTTTATTCAATTGATAAAAACTGCACTTTAATTTTTTTAGAATAAATAAAATAGAGCCTGTATAGCAGTACTGAGGTTTCGAAAACATACCCGTGCTTGAAAGTCTTTTTAGTGTATTTCTGTTTGTAAATATATGTTAAAAGACTGATAGAGTCCTAATTTAGAGTGTTTAGATTTTCTACTGTTAATATCAATTAAATTAAATTCACAATATTAGAACATTTTAAACATAGACAATAAAAGCAGGTGAACTTATTTCAGTATGAAATTTAAAAAAAATAAAAATCTCTATTTACATTCTCTTTAGAACCAAGTGTTCATCTGATCTTACCAACTTTGGTCTCCACTCATTCCACCCTACCCCTCCCTTCAGGTATCAGTGTACTTTTTTATCACTTATAAGGAAAAAGACAGATCCTGGCACACACAATATACTGTACATTAATACAGGCAAAAAGATTGTTCTGTAGCTAGTATTATGGTTTTATAAAAACATCATTGTTCATAAAAAATGTCATTGTTCTTAAATACTGTATAAACAATGGTTTAGACAGGTGTACTTTAAAAAGTTAACATTAAGATGGTGGTTAAATGTGCCCTTCCATTACAGTAAGTTTCAGGCATCAAAGTGACCTTTCTTTCAAATGGTAAGTGCTTTGTCAACATAAAAGCAAAAACCTCTTACCCCTACCTATATTGACAGAACCACAAATGCCATTCCACACATTTGAAAGACAAGGATTCAAGAAGGAAGAAAGTCTCGCTACTCTTAATGGCTGTCTAATATTCACTGATCACATGGTATTAACAAAGTGCATTTGATAATATCGTGACTGTTACTAAAAGCCATATCCTGATTTCATTAACAGCTTTTATACTTTCAGTGTCAGGGGATTTTATTATAGAAAACTCAGTATTCTAGATATGAATGCTATCAGTTGTTTAAATACATATATACCACACGTGTGGGTATATCCAGCGTGGGATATATTTTTGTTATAACAGGAGTGGAATAGCATGAGTGGAATAACATGCTTACTGGGTCTAGTATTGAAAGTGTATTTGTTTACATTCCAATCTAGTGGTTCCATAGCTTCCATAGTTCAAATGATACTGCCTCTGATATGTGTTTTATAACAACTTTAAAATATCCAAAATAATACAAAAAATGCCTATTGTTGTTTTGATTTGGGTTCTGATTTCCTTGAGGACAAATTAAGTTTGACTTATCCAAACCACCTGTACCCCTTCATTAACACTGGTGATGGTAGGAAACAACCTAAATAGAGTGACAAAAAGGGGAGACTTATTCTTATTTTTCCATGTAAATTACCCCACTGTTTATAGCCTGTTTTTCTTTTCAGTAGTATAGAGTCTCCAGCTGTGAGAACATCCATCTGGAAGCAAGCAAAGTGTTCTCTTAACCAGACACCATATGAATCAATAAATAAATAAATATGGATTACTTGTCATGACACACATGCATCAATATATGAAATGAACAGAATGAGTAAGAGAAAAGCAATAGGCAAGTGTATGTTAATAAACTATAATAATAAAGTAACAGACAAAGTAATGTTAATAAACTGTCAAACTAAATTAACCCAGTACCCCTACACACCTTAAAAAATGCAGCAGCAGCAGCTCTAGATGAATTATGAATACCATACAGGAGCAATATTCAAAACATTCACAAATTATTTAACAGAATGGTGAAGGAACTCACCAGAATGGAAAATACTAAGGGACCTTTCAGTCCTTGTTTGTTTGGACTTCGGTTATTAATAACGTTGGCTGGGAACCAAGGGGTTGATAAATAATGGCATCTACTATAGTAGTACTATCACAAGACTGACATGGGTGGAACCCTCCATGTTTATACGTTCACTACAGGCACTTTACTGGTATCACCACTAATATCTGTCTAGGCATCAACAGGAAGATATCATTTTGGCCATGTCAACAAATAGTCGATCAGATTTACTTGAAAGAACTGTAATGTGAAAGCAAACACATTCTGGTGCGATTACAGTTGTGAAGGCGAACTTAAACTCGCTTGGAAAAAATAAATAGTTTGATATTTTTTAGTGTGAAACCAAGTGAAGCAAAAATGCAACATTTTAGTTTGTTTGCAAGTGGATTCTGAATCAGATCTTTATAAACAAACTAGGTATGAAAGGGCCCTAAATTGCTTGCCGACTTATGTTTGATTCAGGTTATTCAGGAGCTCAAACAGAGAAACACTGGTGCATTTTGGCGTTTGTTTACCTTCCATTTTTTAGCAATGAGATGCACTCATGGAAATCAGAATACAAAATGAGGCGGTTCTGGAAAGATTGAATAAACCACTCAGCTTGCCTCAAGACACTCCCTTGATGACAAGTCACATTTGAAAAGATTGAATAAACCATTTGAATTGAAGTTAGCAGGTAATGACAATTTATCAGGTTACAAAATAGTACTGTGTCTGTTGTGAACGAATCGCTTGCGGTGCCAAAAAGGTGTTCTTTAAAGTGAAGTTCCTGTTCCATTAGGCAGAGCATTTATAACACAATGTAACACAATGTAACACAATGTAACACAAGGTTTGTTCCTGGGTAGTAAGTGTTATTTCCTAAATGCTTATGCCTCAAAAGTTTAGAAAACACACACACCCACAGTGGTTTGCAAAAGTATTCACCCCCCTGCAAAGTTTTCACATTTTATTGGCACCTGAGCGTACTCCACAATGCTTTCAAATTAGACTTTACATG